>NC_073692.1:28996542-29088785 GCF_029784155.1 Uranotaenia lowii
TTTATGTAAGACTATTTGATTTTCATAGACAGACATGTTTGTATTTCTTGATTGCATTCTTTCTTCTTTTTTTTTGTATTACCAACATAGTCAAAAGCATTCTGGAAAATGAAGGACGCCCTTCATTTTTCATTTCAACATAATGTCTGTTACATTATAGACTTTTCTTTTAGGTTTTATTTTTGACACTTTAACAGCATTATGGCATTCGTGTCTAGGAACATTATAGACTGGATTGCAGATATTACTACGGCCAGGCCAATTAATAGGTACCGCAAAAGATACTGGAAAAAGGGAGAAAGAAAGCTTGGAGTTCTCTGCCAAACGCTTCATATTAATATGTATATGTACATGATTTTAGAATGGGAGCAAAAACTTTCAATATATTGAATAATGAAAAGTTTTAATAGTAAAATATGGTTGGATCTCACCAATAAACCATCATTATTATCGACTGCATCGATTGACAGAGCAAAAGTTAGGGCTTATTTGATACCGGAACCGGAATTTTCTAAAACCCATTTGCTTTTCTCGTCTCATTTAGTGGTAATTTTCAATTTGGCAAAGTATTTCTCACGATTGTATTCACCTTCACGTTTATTATCACTTGAATTTGATTTTGATTACACTTTTTTCACGGAGCGAAAATTTTTGACGTCCTTTCAAGTCAACGCCTACTTGAACGTTCTCCGTATTTCTTTAAGGATTGCATTCCGTTGATTATCTGAAAATAACATTTCACATGTCATTTTTAAGAGTTTTGTATCTTTTTCCTATACAATACTTCAACTTTTTATATATAATGTATGGTATTCTCACAACTATACTGTTTTGCTACATTTGACTTCCGATCGAAGAAAACACATAAACAAAAAACCTCATGTTGGAAGCAGATTTTCATCATACATTCTTTTAGTAATTAGCTATCAGTTAAAAAGTATAATCGCAAGGAACGAAATATATTAGCATTCTAAAATCTGAACTATGATTATCGACTATGAAAATAATAGAACAATTTCTATAGTAGACGATATATTTGATTGCTTTCAGTGCATTTGACTTTATTCCTTACTTCCCAAGTCCCATCATCGGAATTCGCCTCAAATCATCAATCTCAAACCTTGAAATATCAAACAAACAGCACATTCACAGCCCAGAATCACAACCCCAAACGGCAGCAGCAATCTCTAACATAGCAGGATGACCAGAACCGGGCATCGAATCGAAACACAAAAATCAATGTCTAACTTTGAACTTGGCTGAGGATCGTTAAATATAGGGTAGCCCGCAACGAAAATTGGCCTCTCACTGTTCCGAGTTGTCGAGGCCAGGAAGGCTGTGGTGTGTTTGCAATTCGTGTTTGGTCAGTTAATTCATTCTGAGGTTTGGTTTGGTTTTTTTGCTGATGCTGCTCCCGTGTTTGTGGGACCAAATGCTGCTGAGAGGCAGAATTTACAGCCGATTTTATGTTCCGTCGTCCGAGCGAGCTTCTGGACCGGCCGGCTTGAGTGTTGGCCAAATGAATTCCCCTGGAGCTAGAGATTCCAAAAGATTTTTTTCCCTTTTTTCAGTTTGAGCCAATCTTTTGGTGAATGTCTGACATTGTGTGTATGTTGGTATTTGTCCGAATGTGGTCAACTACGGACAAATGGAAACCAAATTCTAGTGATTACCAGCCAGCTCAGCATCTTCTTCTGGGACGCAAAAAAACGCGGACGCGGAGTGATCGAAAGTACATCCCACAATTTGGAATTGATAGTTTGAAGTAGTGGGGTTTTTTTTCTGACTTCTCTTTTGAACAAAAAGCACACCTAAGAGCCAGCGAATTCAAATCCGATATAGCTGACTAGGGGTCCCGTTTGTTTTGAGGCATTCGAAGGAAAGGGGAAAGCGAACGGCCCGGCTGTTCCCATATTAATTTCGTAGAAGTTCTGAGCATTTGCCAAAAGTTGGCTCAGGCTCATGATTAGCTCGAATTAATTCGTGGTGAAATTGAAGCCTTCGGGGCAATTGCGAGGGATTGCCATGCTACCGCGAAGAAGATCGACCGACCTACCGATCGGTAATTTGCAGGGTGTGGATCGGTACGGAAACATCTGGACCGAATTAGGCAATTTCGTGTGAATCTTTCCATCCCGGGAGATTCTCACGAAATCCGCGCTGCATTTGTACTTAAAAAGTACGCTCTAGGTTCGATTTGATTACTCATCGCTCGGAATCTCGGAAGAACATAAAATTTCTCAATCACTCCAGGCAAATCTCCATTCTAATGAGCTTCTCACCTTTGCAGAGACCTCAATCAAACGTTCAATCCTAACAAAAACACTAGCCAATGTTGAACAAATACCTTTCCATTCTATTTCTCAAAGTGGAACACTGCAACTGCATTACAAATGACAAGCTCTCGAGCAATAGGGGCAAAATGCGCCAGAGAGACTTCAACGAAAGACTTCAGCGACTGCAAGCGACGAACCATCCCGCTTCCAGGCCATAATAGCTTTTTGCCACAGCATTTAACTGTTGAAGTAGTAGCTTAGCCAAACTATATAAGCAAACGCAGCGTTAGATGTCATAAATTTAATCACCCGACAGTTGCAGTTGCTTGAGGTTTGTGCCAGCAGCTTTGCATTCCCAACTTTGCGCATTCTCTTCCTAATCCTTTGGGGTAATGGCTCATACATTATTCAAAGGCAAATTTGCCAAGCTTAGAATCGGCGCAAGGGCCCGTAAAAAGGAATTTTTCTGTTTGAGTGATTTCGCTTTACCGGACAAAGCATTTTATGGCTCTAACACGATTTCGGTGAACATCTCACGGGTGGATTAGGGCGTTTTATAGTTATTACCAACCGGGTTTTAAGGGCTTATCCTTGGAGGGTATTGTGTTGAAAAGATCGTAATTGAAATAACTCATTTTAGTTTAAAATTAAACAAAATAATTCAGATTATCTTTATTTGATAAAGATTATTTAAATTGCACAAATCCGAATGTATGCATCTAGATATTGAAAACAGAATTCAGAAGATAAAATAATAGGGGAGAAGCAGGCTATATGCGCCTATTAAGCAGAATACTGATTTAATCGAATATGTGTACCAAAACTATATACACATACGCAAACATCTGTTTTCTATACATTCGAGTAATTCTTATGTTGAAATCCTCTTCAGTTTTCGAGAAATCGATTTTATTATAACTGTTGTCAAAATTGACAAACCTCAAACCGTACGGGCTAAATGCTCCTGTTTATGTTTCAGTTAAAATTTCTGTTTTTTGGCAGTATTACCGTAATATTTCATTGAAAATGCTACGACAAAGCTGAAGTTAAGATGTTATTTCGAGCTTAGATTCAAAGTTTTATGGATAAAAATCATATATTTAAACTTTTTAATCTGTTATTTTAGGATAGAGGAATTTTACAAACATTATGGATAAGGTTGCCAGAATTTTTTTCACTACCATCCGGGCCTAGCAATTCCGGGCATTTTTTCAAAAAAACCTGGCAAAATCCGGGCATGGATTTCAATTTTTCAAATCCAAAAACCGGGCAAAAACCGGGCAAAAACCGGGCAAAATTTAGGTGTTATTATATATGAAAGCAAAGAAAAATGCAAAAAAATCGAAATTAATATTTTATTAATGTAATTGCAGACTTCCAACAAGTTTTTGGAACACTTAAATATTTAAAGGTTAATAAAAGTAAATCAGCAAAATTATTTGAAACAACCGTTGAAAATTTCCATACCGATAATCGATTTTGCTTTGTTTTTTTTTTGGTTTCTTTGTTAAAATTGTGAAAAAATCCGGGCAATATCCGGACTTTTTTCAAGATATCCGGGCAACCGGGCCGGACCGGACTTTCTCGAAATTTTGCATCAAATATCCGGGCAAACCCGGATAAAACCGGGCAATCTGGCAAGCTTAATTATGGATGCATACAAAAACACTCTCTTATTCCACTTTCTAATCAGTATGAAACGCTCAAAAAAGGCTTAAATATGTTTCTCTTTTAAAGTTTATTAGAATAAGAAACAAAAACCACCCAAAGTTTTTGTTTTGAGCTTCTTTAAGCATAATTTTTAAAATTCAAAATATTACATCAAAAGGCATAAAAACCTTGTATGAATTTTTAATTTTTTTGAAAAGGTAAATTAATAAAATTCCTTCTTGCCTTATGTTCAAAGCGTATTACCCCCAAAATGCATTGATTAGATATGTTGTCTTGTCAGCCATTATGTCAAACGGCCGTAGGCGTAAGGAACACTTTCCCCTAATTGTAATTTTTCCAGAAAATTGAATACTGAATGTTCATTCTGCAGAGCAAGCTTTAAGGAATTTTAAAGCCACTGACCAATAATTGACCATTTAACCATTTAAGTTATTAATTTGATCATTATTGAAGTTAATAATGATTCAAATTGAATGAAGTTGTCATTTTTGTCAATTTTGTCAATTTTGTCAATTTTGTCAATTTTGTCAATTTTGTCAATTTTGTCAATTTTGTCAATTTTGTCAATTTTGTCAATTTTGTCAATTTTGTCAATTTTGTCAATTTTGTCAATTTCGTCAATTTTGTCAATTTTGTCAATTTTGTCAATTTTGTCAATTTTTTCAATTTTGTCAATTTTGTCAATTTTGTCAATTTTGTCAATTTTGTCAATTTTGTCAATTTTGTCAATTTTGTCAATTTTGTCAATTTTGTCAATTTTGTCAATTTTGTCAATTTTGTCAATTTTGTCAATTTTGTCAATTTTGTCAATTTTGTCAATTTTGTCAATTTTGTCAATTTTGTCAATTTTGTCAATTTTGTCAATTTTGTCAATTTTGTCAATTTTGTCAATTTTGTCAATTTTGTCAATTTTGTCAATTTTCTCAATTTTGTCAATTTTGTCAATTTTGTCAATTTTGTCAATTTTGTCAATTTTGTCAATTTTGTCAATTTTGTCAATTTTGTCAATTTTGTCAATTTTGTCAATTTTGTCAATTTTGTCAATTTTGTCAATTTTGTCAATTTTGTCAATTTTGTCAATTTTGTCAATTTTGTCAATTTTGTCAATTTTGTCAATTTTGTCAATTTTGTCAATTTTGTCAATTTTGTCAATTTTGTCAATTTTGTCAATTTTGTCAATTTTGTCAATTTTGTCAATTTTGTCAATTTTGTCAATTTTGTCAATTTTGTCAATTTTGTCAATTTTGTCAATTTTGTCAATTTTGTCAATTTTGTCAATTTTGTCAATTTTGTCAATTTTGTCAATTTTGTCAATTTTGTCAATTTTGTCAATTTTGTCAATTTTGTCAATTTTGTCAATTTTGTCAATTTTGTCAATTTTGTCAATTTTGTCAATTTTGTCAATTTTGTCAATTTTCTCAATTTTGTCAATTTTGTCAATTTTGTCAATTTTGTCAATTTTGTCAATTTTGTCAATTTTGTCAATTTTGTCAATTTTGTCAATTTTGTCAATTTTGTCAAT
This sequence comes from Uranotaenia lowii, assembly GCF_029784155.1. NCBI lineage: Eukaryota > Metazoa > Arthropoda > Insecta > Diptera > Culicidae > Uranotaenia > Uranotaenia lowii. The sequence goes on from NC_073692.1 coordinate 29,002,012, forward strand.
TTTGTCAATTTTGTCAATTTTGTCAATTTTGTCAATTTTGTCAATTTTGTCAATTTTGTCAATTTTGTCAATTTTGTCAATTTTGTCAATTTTGTCAATTTTGTCAATTTTGTCAATTTTGTCAATTTTGTCAATTTTGTCAATTTTGTCAATTTCGTCAATTTTGTCAATTTTGTCAATTTTGTCAATTTTGTCAATTTTGTCAATTTTGTCAATTTTGTCAATTTTGTCAATTTTGTCAATTTTGTCAATTTTGTCAATTTTGTCAATTTTGTCAATTTTGTCAATTTTGTCAATTTTGTCAATTTTGTCAATTTTGTCAATTTTGTCAGTTTTGTCAATTTTGTCAAAGCTTTACAACACTTAATTTAATACTTGGTAAAAAAATTGGAAAAAAAATCATCTTCGAGAAGATTTTTGTCTATCGAACCCTGCTCATTAGAAAAGAAAATATTTGCTCTGGAGCCATAAATTTGCTTTCGACTTTTGGGAGTAAATTTTTCTCTAAAAAAGGAACAGAATTCCTAACGAAGGCGGACAAAGAAAAAAAAAAAAAAGGTTAGCTTACAAAATATACAAAACGAACCGAAAAAAAACGAAACTAGTCCGAGGACATAACTCACGCAATGAAGGCACGCAGCGTCGGATATTCCCCAATAATTTTAGGCAGCGGAAAAAAACGACGAGTCCCCCGGAACCTTACCCGACTTCGACTCCAAAATACATGCATGGATATTGAGAAGGAGGAGCGCCGATGAACCCGAAAAAAAAATTAACACAAAAGGGCTTCCTTCTGGCCTCAGCCTCGTCTGTGCTGGCCAATCCGAGGAAAAAGGTCAACATTCGACATAATTTGTTTTGAATTTTTAGCATAATTTAATTCTACGCGAGAAATCAGCCCACAAAAATCTGTTTTGGCTTTGTTGCGTCCTCCCCCTTCCATGACTTTTTTTTCCACATGGCGACCGTGCCATCGTTTTCGTTTTTCACGGAAACATACCTTGGGTTGTAACAGCATCAACGAGATTCGAACAGCCGCGCCGCCGCGGAGCGATTCGATCGACAACTGCCTTCAATGCCAATGCATTGGAGCATATTGTATTTTGAACATGTATGTTTTGGGGTGGTTTGGCTTAAATTTTCTCCACGCGAGACGCACGAAGGCGAGCAAGCGAGCGACGACGACGACGACTATCTCTGGAGGATAGCAAGCAGGAAACCTCCGCGGCTTCTTCTTCCCCAAATTGTAAGCAACAACGACGGAACGGCGAAATGGCTCGAGAAGGAAAGGGAGCCCGGCAGAGAGAAAGAGAGTGATCCGCATCAGGCCCCAAACTCCGGTTCGGTGCGCGAGGAAGAGCCCATAAAATATTACACTGACATTTGTTATTTACTGTCTGGGATTAAATATTTTATTTATAACTCTCAGCAGCTTCGCGTCTTGTCCCCTGTTTCGTTTGCCCGAACTATTGGAACGTCGTCGAGGCAAAGAGGCAACCTTTCAACCGACACCGTTCGTTCGTTCGAGGCACAGCTGAGCTGAGTGAGTCTGAAGCTGAGGAATCCCCAAACGAAACCGTTCTTCGATATCAACCTCGACAAAAGTAGGTATGTTTGTTCGCTCTGGAAGCGCGCAGAGCCTTCGGACCAAGATCACATTCCGTATCTTCATCTTCAGTACAACACAGTTACAACAAATGTTGCTGCCTCCTTGGGGAACCCTAAGTTTGGTTTCAACTTGGTGTAAAGTTCCAAAAAAAAGGTCAAACCAACAGGAAAAAAAGCGCCGCCTAACGCAGAACCTCCATAACGTTTGCTTTCAGAATTTTGCCTCGCAGAATGCACTCATTTCCATTTTTGCTCTGTACAATCTGTGCGTAACAAACAACCGAGATAGGCCCTTATGAAGCTCTCTTTCGAGTGATCTCAGGCATCCTACTCGTCATCGGCATCATCGAACTTACACCAACTTCTGGCCAGGGGAAAAAAAAGTGAAAAAAAACACAACTTCAAGGAATAACGGTTGTGTATGCCCGGAGATAACAGAGTGGTAGGTAAATGTGACAATTTTTATTCGCTCTCCCTGTTTTCCCACTCAGCCTTGGTGATGTCTGCTTTATGAGGGATTGATAAGAAGGTCAACATTCTTGGTTTGAGTGATTGAGCTTCGAAATACTGTTTGAAGAAAGATTTAACAAAATATGCTTCGGCATTTGAATTTTAAAATAAATTATTTTTATTTCAAAATGAGTGAAAAGTGAGTAGACGAATCCTGCTTTTTCAACAGGTTGTTGGCCAGGTTCGTCTGGATTTCGCGAAAACGAGGTAGTGAAAGGGTTACTCTCAAATGTATCAGGCTCCAGCAGCCAGCGCTGAAGGACCAGCCCAGGTCGAGAAGCCAGCCACCAGCGGCACAATTTTCCCGTATGTTTGGATAACGTGCCGCTATTAAGCCTACCCCCATTCTGATCCCTGGCCATCCAGGATGTTCCACCAGAGCGGTCAAGTCCGGGGAGGATCGCGAATCAAGAAGGTTACTCTCGATGCCGTCACGAGCCATGCTCCGGTTAGCAAGCGTGAGCTCACTTCCGACGACCAGGAGGAGTCCCAGGATCCGCATCTGGGCTGTGCAGATGTGGATAGGACCTGCTGGAACAACACCCCGGATTATTTGGATGGAGCTGATAGCCGAGAGGGTTAGTCTCGTGCTTTGGTTCAGCGCTGTTGTCAGCAGAAATGAATTGATCCAAGCGCAGAGGACCATTAGCGCAGAAGATCACTAGTACAGACGCCATAAGATGCTCAAGCAAGAAGGTGTCACCGGAGTTCGAGGCCGTGAATTCAGGTTCCGAGAGGGTTAGTCTCAATGCCGTCACGAGACATGCTGCGGTAAGCAGCGTGAGTTGATTTCCGACGGCCAGGAGGAGGACTCTCGGAATCTGCAACCAAGATTTAAGACATTTTTGATAGCTCTAAATCCAGCCTTGATCGAAGGTGTAAAGAAGCTGGTGTGAGCTAATCCTAGCCCAACAAGGAAATGGGCGCCAAAACCACGGAGGGGAAAGAGACTCGTACTGAATGAAGCTGAAGGGTTGTGAGGTTATCACTAAGCAATCGGTCAAATATATATCGATTGTTTGCAGTTCTTCGCGTCATTTTTGAATATCTATGCAGCGGTTAGTGCACTGAGTAAGTGCAAGGCCAAATAAAATAATTTTTTTTTCAAAATTAAAAAAAAATGACAAAGTTGACAAAATTGACAAAATTCATAAAATTAACAAAATTGACAAAATTGACAAAATTGACAAAATTGACAAAATTGACAAAATTGACAAAATTCATAAAATTAACAAAATTGACAAAATTGACAAAATTGACAAAATTGACAAAATTGACAAAATTGACAAAATTGACAAAATTGACAAAATTGACAAAATTGACAAAATTGACAAAATTGACAAAATTGACAAAATTGACAAAATTGACAAAATTGACAAAATTGACAAAATTGACAAAATTGACAAAATTGACAAAATTGACAAAATTGACAAAATTGACAAAATTGACAAAATTGACAAAATTGACAAAATTGACAAAATTGACAAAATTGACAAAATTGACAAAATTGACAAAATTGACAAAATTGACAAAATTGACAAAATTGACAAAATTGACAAAATTGACAAAATTGACAAAATTGACAAAATTGACAAAATTGACAAAATTGACAAAATTGACAAAATTGACAAAATTGACAAAATTGACAAAATTGACAAAATTGACAAAATGGACAAAATGGACAAAATTGACAAATTGACAAAATTGACAAAATTTACAAAATTGACAAAATTTACAAAATTTACAAAATTTACGAAATTTACAAAATTTACAAAATTTACAAAATTTACAAAATTTACAAAATTGACAAAATTGACAAAATTAACAAAATTGACAAAATTGACAAAATTGAAAAAATTGACAAAATTGACAAAATTGACAAAATTGAAAAAATTGACAAAATGCTGGACTATCAAAATCCGATCTACGGACTTTTCAAACTAGAACTAATTTATATAGAGTGGTCAATAGACCGCTGCTAGCTTTGTATGGAAATTTCAAATTCTTAAATTTTTTCACCTCTCATCACTTTTTTTGTTGTTTCTGCTGCCAGAAATAACAATAAAAATTTTGGAAGTAATCCATCCAGTCCTGAATTAACGAAACGAGTTTTAATTTTGTATGGAAAATTGTATGGAAAAACAAGATTATTCATTCAAAAATCGCCAGAGGTGTTCCAAATATTAAAACTTTGGATGATAAATATTCCTTGATTCTTGCAGTACAGTTCATGTGAACAATGCACAAACCTAACTTGTACCCCAGAGAAGATTTTCCTAAGAATTATACACTGATGCTTGGTGACCCAAAAGGCATCGAAGAAACAGAAGGAAGTTAAAAATCCACGTTGTTCCGCTGGCACATTTGAACCAGTTTGCTCAATTTTGGTTCAAAAAGATTCTCAAATGCTAAACTTACAAAAATATGTACTTGTATAGAAATTTTTCCGGCAGAATCTTCATTTTCTACGCAATGTCCGTTTTACCTGACCATTTTCAAAAAGTCTAATTTGCAAGCATGTTTTAAATTGCTTTGAAACAGTCTTGCTAAAGGAAATTTACTAATGCCAATAGTAAACGCGATAGCAAACATCCTAAACTTACCATTTGCACAATGACTGCAACGAAAAAAGCATCATTTGAATTTCTATTTCGATTCTACCTTAGGGTGTCCGTCTTACCCGACTTTCCCCTACAATAAGTTTAAAACCCAGAAGTGTTATTTAGCTATACTTAAACGCAGATCAAAAATTAAAACTTTCTTACCCAGTTGACACTAGACGGAAGCATTGGAAATAATCCATTGGAAATTCAATATAGCTTCTGATTCAATACGTCGTTAAATTATAGAAAATAACAAAATTTTGGAAAAAAAAATCTATTTTATTTTCATTCTTCAAGTCAGGAATAAAATTAGATGTACGAAATAATCATGAAATAGCTATTTTTTCTGCATCCCCAAACTCTTTTAATCATTAAATGAAAAAAATAAAATAAAAATAAAGCATGGATCATTTTAGATCTGGACGCACTGTTTATTATTCCATAGCGCTCCTAGTTGTGGAATCTGGAATGTTTTTACAGTATTTTGTACAGTATTTTGGAATGTTTTCTCTATCAGTGCTGAAAATTTCATTACGATTTGTTTTGTTTCAAAAAAGTAACACGTGATGAAGGCCTCGAGACGAAAATTAATTTTGGACATCATCACCAAATTAAAAATATTATAACGAGCAAAAAACATGGTTTCTGCGTTCGAGGAAGAATGACCTTAACGGGTTAAACTCCTATCAAAAAGAAAAAAAAAAGGGTTTCTGCTCTCTACTGCATCAAATCTTCTAGAGGTTCGAAGTAGGCCTTGGTTTAGCTAGTAGCGAAAAAAATTTTCTCCTGCAAAATTTGTGAATTTAATTAATTGTTTTGAAAAACAATATGAAAAATACAATGATCCTGACAAGTTCAGTGCACATTAGGAGCAGCCTGCGATCCATCAGATTTGCAGTTTTGAAAACGATCCGGATATGTTAGAATCTTAAGAGAAAGCCGAAGAGAATGCTGTTGCACTTCTGATGGATACCTACCGACAGAGCTTTCGACATAAAGAAGATGCACAAGAATTTGCGGAAAATCTATTTTATCATGAGCTAAGTATCTTAGTCTTTTTAAACTTTGATATCTATCGGTTGGTGAAACAGTCCTTTTGTTACATTTCAGGTAAACGACTGCCTTTCTTAAATGCTGCTCGAAAATTATGCTGCCTTAATATTTTTTTACTTCTGAAGATTAATGAAGAGAGGTTCTCATGAATGTTATTAGAGAATAGACCAGTTAATTCACTAGTCAATTTTTTTTTAAATTTTAGTTTCCACTTACTTACTCCATTGGTCATGTTCGCGTGATAACTATCAGATTTTAAATTTAAATAATATTGAATAGAATTTTTAGTTTTGATCAAAATTTAAAAAATACCTTCAAAAGTCGGTAGCTCAGATGAAATAAATCCGGGAGACATTCATAACCACTTGCAGCTTGATGATTTATGAAAAATTGGTTTTTCATGTTTCTCTCGAACAAAATGTCTCAAAATCTCATACAAACTTAAGGTTCGTTAAGCGACCCTTTCCTGTGATCCTATATGGCCCGAATTTGGCATGAAATCTTGTTCTTAGGATCAATTTTAGCTATTTAGAAATTTATATTTTTTTATTGATTTGAAAAGTGTTCAGCACAATAACTACTATTCCCACCATACGACTACAAACATAAATCTTAATCACCCTTATTCCCGTTTTCGATCGAATGACATTCGTTCGAAAGTTAGGCAATTTCGTATTCTTGTTTTCGTTCGAACGAATCAGAGCAGTTCGATCTTTCGAACATAGCTCGTTCGAACGAAATGTTGCATTCTTGTTTTCGATCGAACGTATTTTTACTATCGGTCGTCAAACGCGAGTCTAATGCTGCGAACAGAATTCGTTTAAAGGGCTAAAAACGAAAAAGTAGAAGAAAAACGTTAAAATGAGAGGATATGAGACTAAAAATCTGAAAACACAACAATTTTCCATCCAGGCTGATTTAATGCCAAATTACGAACATTTTTGCTGATGAAATTTATTTGATCTACCAACTTTTTCTACCATCTATTAATAATGGAAAAAAGTTTAGAACGAGTCGCTCAAAATAAACCTTTTTTGTGTGGATCCAATGAGCAAAAGACTTGAAAAAAAAATGGGAGTTAAAATAAATTGATTTTTTATTCAAAATGTAACCAATTTTAAATTTTCGGACTTGTCATCGTCTTCCCATTCGGTCATCTCGGTGGAGATCAGCAGCAGCAAAAGCGGCAGCGCCATCCTCATTGAGCTCATTGAGGATACCTGTTTCTTATAGGCGACACTTGCGATGAACACTCTCCAACAGCTTTGATATCGGCAGGCGTTCGTTGCTGCTGCTTAGGTTTGTTGTCGGATCAGCCACGGTTGCGGCTGCTGATATGCTGCTATCGAGACTCGCCATCGTCTTCCCTTCCGGTGGGGGAACTTAACAACAGCAGGCAGAAGCAATCGCGGTGGCACCATTCTTACTATTCTTTGCCTATGAGGACACTTTTTTGTACCGGAAATACATCATTTACGTCACAGCTTCGATATAGGGAGGCGTTAGTTGCTGCTGATGGCGATGGAATTATCATCGGAATCTTTCCCGACGATTTCTGATCCGCTTTTTTGTTCTTCAAGTTATGAAAATAAACAAATTTCTATCACAAGATACGTCTAGAACTGTCATTTTCACACATCAGGGCTGCCTCGAATTTTCGAAGTAAATCAGGCAACACCAAAATCAAACGTATCACATTCGTACGAAAACAAGAATACCTTTTTCGAATTCGATCGAAAGTATCCGTTCGAACGAACGGCAGATACGCCGTAAACAAGAATAAGGGTGAATAGCTAATTATAACAATGTTTAAAGCTTATCAGATATTTACAATGTTTTATACAAATTTACATCTTTAAGAAATTTGAATAGTTTATCAATTCTTCATTATCTTCTAAAATTTGGCTATTTGTATAATATTTTTTCTTAGATTTTCTAATCTTTTACAATTGTTCAAAATATGGTGGAGTCATTTCAATCAAATAGAGTAAGCCTGGTGTGGCCTATTCTCAATCTAGTTCGAATTACAGATTCTTTTCTATTTGATCGATAAGAGGATTTCCATTCTTAAATAATTGGTTTGATTTCGCGAAGTTTATTATCAATCAATAGTATTCTGCCATTCTGATTGCCATCTTGCGTAACGTACACTTCTTTTGAATAAATTGAGAATAAGTCATTGATTGGTATATTAAGTAGTGTCAATGGCAATATTATTGCTTTTTTAGCTGGAGCATCTACGATTTCATTTTCCATTCTTTAGAAGTTGTTTTTTTTTGACCATGTCTTGTATGATAGGATTATCACTGAAAGTATTTTGAATAGCATGTACAGAACTCAATTAATCTGTACGAATCTAACATTTGAAGTGTTGTTTATCATTGGGGTTCATCATCATTATTGGGAAAGTTAAAATATCTTGGATAGCTAATAATTCAGCAGAATTTATAGATAGACATGAGCTTAGTCGTTTTTTTTATTCATATCCATTCGAGAAAACAGCATATCCAGTAAAATCAGTATTAGTGGTCTTTGAGCCATTAGTATATAATTTATAGTATCCATCGTACTGTGACAATTTCACGAAAAAATATTGTCTGAAGGCTGAGGCTGAACTGACGGACATGTATATTCCAATGTAGAGGACGATCTAGAGTCATTCTGAGAAATTTCGGAGCATCTACTACTTCGACTTTTTTTATTAAAAAAGTGTAGGTTTGGTTTATTATTACATTTAAACATTCTGCAAAAGTGCACTATATTTGTTGAATCATTTTTCAAGAGTTAACATTTCTTGGAGCTTTGCTTATGTGATCTCTAAACTTTTTCCTCTACAATATAAAACAAAACCATCAGCAAACATACATCCCTTAACTCTTAGAAGGAATGATTGGCGTATTAAATTAATGACTAATAGAAATGAAGTGACACTCAAAACAAAACATGTTACCAATGAGAACTTTGAACTTTGAATGCTTCCACGGATTCCTAGATTTGAAAGAGTTTTTATATTTTCGGAATCCATATGATTTAAGTCTAGTAAACACTTTGATTCCTGGTACCAGATAACTCTTCGATTTTCTATTTTCTCCAAGACTATACAAGAACAGCATGTGGGAGTAATTGGACGATAGTTTGATGTATTCAAAGAATTTTTATCAGGTTTTTTAATTGGAATTACGAACGATTCACGCCACTGATCAGGGAAGACTCTATATTTTCAAATTTCTTTATATAATGAACAGCTATGAACAGCGTCTGGGCCTTTTGAAGAACCCTTACATGTGGCTAAGGCAAATTGTAACTCATAGGTTTATTAATGTCAATATTTTATGTTTCAGAAAAATCTTCAGGCTCATTTTCAGTTATTTTTCTAAATTTATTGAAGACTGAGGAGAAGTTATCGTTACTTGATTGTTTTTCAAAAGTTGATCCAAGATAATCAGAAATCTTGTCGAGCTCTGTAATCATTCGATTGTTAACTTTTAAAGATGCTAAATATGGAGTTGTTTCAAAATTTATCACCAATTTTTCTAACTTTTGTCCAAACATTCAAAGATTCGCAGGTTTTAAATTTCCGCTACAAATTTGGGGCAGGTGAATGACCAACTTTTGTGTTTTGTACCTATATGTTTCTACCACTTCAAAAGATGATCCGTGCTTGAACAAAGTTTAAGTTCCTAGGTGATTGAAATCTTTCTTAAAAATCTCGCTCATTTTCAGCACCATTCATTTTCTCCTAATCTACTTCAATCATAGATTAATATATGATTCTTCAAATTGTTTAATGATTTTACTATAAGAACATCATATTTACCGATAGAGCCGTAAAAATTTAAGTTACAAAACAAAATTACGGTGATTAACCTTTTATTTAAAGATTTGATATTCATTATGAAGAAAAGTGACTTTCAGTAAACGTTTTCCCTTAATTCGAATAATTTGTGATGATTTGCTTCTGGAAGAATTCAGGTTGTCATATTTTTCAGCGCTCATAGGGAGTATTACTTTAACAATCTTTTGCTGCATCTAATTCCTCCGGCATTCAATCCTCACGAGAGAGAAAAACAGAAACAGATCAACTTTCCCATCAGCTCGTCATCATTGGCCATCATCACTGTTGGCCTCATCTCCCTATTTGCCCCCTTTCATTTCTTCTGCTGTTGTCTTCCCCATTTCAGCTCATAGATCCATCACCAGACTCGAAAAATAGCTCCACCATCATCGTCCAGGCAGCAGCGGTCGATTCGATCGAAATTCGAATCTCTCACCCAAATGAGCTACGTGAGACGTGGCCTGGTTTTATGGTGCTTTTGGCCTCCATTTTTTTTTGCTTTTGCCTTTGCTTGCTGGTTTTGTTCAGTGTTCAACGCTACACGGTTACTCACTCACATAGCCGTTCGTTGTCTATCCTGACTAGGCTAGCTTCTGGCGAACGACGACACGGCAGACTTCCCATCAGCATCGCGGGGCCACCGCCATCAGTTCTTCGTTCTTCAACCTCTCAGCCTTCCAATTTCTCCAAATCATCCCGTCGTGGTCGTGGTTGCCTTCTTCTAATTTCTTGTCCGATGGCTCGCGAGATAGCCACACAAAAACTCACACACTTACCAGCTTGAAGTCCCCTCCATCTCCCAAACCTGCGAGCAAACATGAACAGCACACCTCATCCCGAAAGCCGCCCCAGGAATCGGCCAGCAAAACCCGCCGGGAACGACCGAAGCAGCGAACCAGGAGCAGCACAACAAATAGCGACCGCTGGAAAAAATCTTCGTCAAGATGGGAAAAGCAAAGAGGAAAAAAAAAAATCGAAATGAAATCAACCGAACGGCAGCAGATAAAATGAGAAGGTTGAGACGAACAGGAAAAAGAGAAAGAAAGAAATACCGAACGCACACACATTCTCAAGCAACGTTGGACTCTGAACAGAACGTGCGGCAATAGAATAGTTTCGACCCGAATTGTTGATGTTGGTCGGGTCGAGAGGATTTATGAAAAAAGTAATATTTTCAGCACCATTTTTTTGATAAATTTGCGATGAATCAATCTTTATTGTTTGGTGATAGTTGATGATGTTATTTTAATTGAAATGTGTTAGAATAAACATTAGCTTGGGAATGAAAGACTTCAACGGTGTCGTGGAAAAGCAAGAGATGAACCCTTTTTTGCATGACTTAAACAAGAAATTTTTTATCGAAGATTTACAACTGCTGACAAAAACCGAGCGTTGATTTTATTTTTAAAACAGTTTCTCATTCACTTGTGTCAGCGTTTCAGAGTTGTGAAAAGTTGTGAATTTGTCGTTTTCCTAAGTTTGAGGGAAAATCTAATTCAGGAATCTTAGTTTCGTGTTTAAAGAATGAAAAGAGACTTGAACGATGCGCTTCCATTGTAAGCGACGAACCTGCTTTTGTTATATGTAGACAGCAAAAAATTTCTAACGGTACACGGAATCTACAACACGAGTGATCTTTTTTTTTCTTGAGTGTAATTACAGAAAGATGTTATTTTAAATCAATCAATCAATATTTATGATAATTAATTTAAATATTTACATCCCTATGTATTTTTACACTGTGATAGAATTTTACATCAAAATCGATGTTCCGTTTTCGTGTATCGTTTTCGATCATAATTTACACGAATTTTCTTGCTGTATTCAATAGTAGTTACTTGAAAATACAAAAAAAAATCAAAACAAACAGGCTTGCCAAATACTTTCAGAAAAAAGCGGGACATTTTTCGAGAAAAAAGCGGGACATTTAAGAAACTCTTTAAAAAGAAGCTTAATTGTATTGCCAAACTTATACATTCGCCATCAGCCAAAGCTATTCCTAGATAGTACACTAAGGTTTTTTCGACGTGCATTCATTTTGCAGTGTTTTTCTAACACGGCATCTGTATACACGGTTTTTTGCCATAAGCACGGTTCACGTGAATTAATACTTTATTTGAGCAAAAAAAAATTCAGACCTATTATGTGAACGGCTATTTCGATAACATGTAAAAATACTTTGAACAATAACAAATTTATTTCAAATTTGTTTAAAAAATTTGAAAACTCGAGAAAACTTCCATTATTCGATACTTTGGACAATTGAGCCGAATAAGGTGGTGTATGACAAAAGGCAATTGTTTTCGAGATAACTTTGGGAAATAGATCAAAACTCTTTTTATCAATTTGTGCACTTTTTTGACAAAACTGTAGAACATTATAAACATTTGGAAAAAAAAGGTTTTAATTCAATGATCAGCTTTCCCGAAGACTGCGAGTCATTTTTACTTCTGAGAAACAAAGTTATAGATGTTTTCTTATAGTTTACTAGCTAATCCCATACGAACTCCGTTTCGCATTCAACTTGGAATATGTCATGAACAGTTTGTATGAAAGTCAAGCGTTTTCCAGATGCACTTTCGATTTCATTGTTAACTAATGCTTGCAAAAATATTGGACGATCAATTTTTCTGTCTGCTACTAAATTTGATATCAGGAATTAATTGACCGTGTCAAAAAAAAACCCGTGTATAAATTTCGACTTGATAGATGTCATAACAACGCAATTATTGCCAAAAAGGTAAACCTCTTTTAAACCTTTGAATATCGGAAATCGATTACTGGTACCTCAAAACTCCCGTGTGCAAATTTTCAAAACAATCCATTGCATAGTAACGTCTAAAATTCCTAAAACAGTGAAAAACTAATTGATATGGACGACCCCTTTCGTCGACCCCTGGCAAAACATTTGACATCTGAAATCAATTGTCCGTCCCTGAAAACTACCGTGTGTGAATTTTCCTCCCAATCCTATGTATGATAACGACGATATTGCAAAAACGTTGGAAAGTTAATATGGACGACCCCCATTGCCGGCCGCTTACACTGATTTTTTTCACACCTGAAATCGATTGCCCGTCCCTCAAAACTCTCGTGTACCAATTTTCATCTGAATCCGATGCACAATAACGACAATATCGCATTAACAGTAAATAGTTGGTATGGACGACCCTTTTGGCCGACCCCTGACTTTAATTAGGATAAGTTAAATCAATTGTTTGTCCCTCATAGCTCCAATGTGCAAAGTTTCATCCCGATCCGATGCATAAAAACGTCATTATAACTAAAACAGTATTTGTGTAGTATGGACGACCCTTTTTGCCGGCCCCCTACACTAAATTTGATACCTCAAATCGATTGCACGTCACTCAAAACTATCGTGTACCAATTTTCATCTTAATACGATGTATAACAACGTCGATATCGCAAAAACAGCTGACAGTTAATATGGACGACCCCTTTGGCTGACCCCTTACACAAAATTTCACACTTGAAATCGATTACTCGTATTTTAAAACACTCATGTGCAAATTTTCAACACAATCCGACAAAAAATAACGTCAATATCGCGAAAACATTATTTGTCTTGTATGGACGACCCCCTTTAGAAGGGGTCATCCAAAAATCTGAAAACATTTTTCATCCTTCCTGGACCTAATGAGTATCCATGCCAAATTTCAGACCTCTAGCTCTTAAGACGGCTGAGTCTATAGAGGACAAACAAACAAACAAACAAACAAACAAACAAACATACAGAAATTGCTTTTTATATATATAGATTTCTCCCAGTTCTGAAAAAAAAAAATTTCCACACGCTTTATAACTAAAACAAGAGTTAATAGACAAAATCGGTCAAATGATTCAAAAATGACAAAAATGACAAAAATGACAAAAATGACAAAAATGACAAAAATGACAAAAATGACAAAAATGACAAAAATGACAAAAATGACAAAAATGACAAAAATGACAAAAATGACAAAAATGACAAAAATGACAAAAATGACAAAAATGACAAAAATGACAAAAATGACAAAAATGACAAAAATGACAAAAATGACAAAAATGACAAAAATGACAAAAATGACAAAAATGACAAAAATGACAAAAATGACAAAAATGACAAAAATGACAAAAATGACAAAAATGACAAAAATGACAAAAATGACAAAAATGACAAAAATGACAAAAATGACAAAAATGACAAAAATGACAAAAATGACAAAAATGACAAAAATGACAAAAATGACAAAAATGACAAAAATGACAAAAATGACAAAAATGACAAAAATGACAAAAATGACAAAAATGACAAAAATGACAAAAATGACAAAAATGACAAAAATGACAAAAATGACAAAAATGACAAAAATGACAAAAATGACAAAAATGACAAAAATGACAAAAATGACAAAAATGACAAAAATGACAAAAATGACAAAAATGACAAAAATGACAAAAATGACAAAAATGACAAAAATGACAAAAATGACAAAAATGACAAAAATGACAAAAATGACAAAAATGACAAAAATGACAAAAATGACAAAAATGACAAAAATGACAAAAATGACAAAAATGACAAAAATGACAAAAATGACAAAAATGACAAAAATGACAAAAATGACAAAAATGACAAAAATGACAAAAATGACAAAAATGACAAAAATGACAAAAATGACAAAAATGACAAAAATGACAAAAACGACAAAAATGACAAAAATGACAAAAATGACAAAAATGACAAAAATGACAAAAATGACAAAAATGACAAAAATGACAAAAATGACAAAAATGACAAAAATGACAAAAATGACAAAAATGACAAAAATGACAAAAATGACAAAAATGACAAAAATGACAAAAATGACAAAAATGACAAAAATGACAAAAATGACAAAAATGACAAAAATGACAAAAATGACAAAAATGACAAAAATGACAAAAATGACAAAAATGACAAAAATGACAAAAATGACAAAAATGACAAAAATGACAAAAATGACAAAAATGACAAAAATGACAAAAATGACAAAAATGACAAAAATGACAAAAATGACAAAAATGACAAAAATGACAAAAATGACAAAAATGACAAAAATGACAAAAATGACAAAAATGACAAAAATGACAAAAATGACAAAAATGACAAAAATGACAAAAATGACAAAAATGACAAAAATGACAAAAATGACAAAAATGACAAAAATGACAAAAATGACAAAAATGACAAAAATGACAAAAATGACAAAAATGACAAAAATGACAAAAATGACAAAAATGACAAAAATGACAAAAATGACAAAAATGACAAAAATGACAAAAATGACAAAAATGACAAAAATGACAAAAATGACAAAAATGACAAAAATGACAAAAATGACAAAAATGACAAAAATGACAAAAATGACAAAAATGACAAAAATGACAAAAATGACAAAAATGACAAAAAATGACAAAAATTACAAAAATGACAAAAATGACAAAAATGACAAAAATGACAAAAATGACAAAAATGACAAAAATGACAAAAATGACAAAAATGACAAAAATGACAAAAATGCCAAAAATGACAAAAATGGCAAAAATAACAAAAATGACAAAAATGACAAAAATGACAAAAATGACAAAAATGACAAAAATGACAAAAATGACAAAAATGACAAAAATGACAAAAATGACAAAAATGACAAAAATGACAAAAATGACAAAAATGACAAAAATGACAAAAATGACAAAAATGACAAAAATGACAAAAATGACAAAAATGACAAAAATGACAAAAATGACAAAAATGACAAAAATGACAAAAATGACAAAAATGACAAAAATGACAAAAATGACAAAAATGACAAAAATGACAAAAATGACAAAAATGACAAAAATGACAAAAATGACAAAAATGACAAAAATGACAAAAATGACAAAAATGACAAAAATGACAAAAATGACAAAAATGACAAAAATGACAAAAATGACAAAAATGACAAAAATGACAAAAATGACAAAAATGACAAAAATGACAAAAATGACAAAAATGACAAAAATGACAAAAATGACAAAAATGACAAAAATGACAAAAATGACAAAAATGACAAAAATGACAAAAATGACAAAAATGACAAAAATGACAAAAATGACAAAAATGACAAAAATGACAAAAATGACAAAAATGACAAAAATGACAAAAATGACAAAAACGACAAAAACGACAAAAATGACAAAAATGACAAAAATGACAAAAACGACAAAAATGACAAAAATGACAAAAATGACAAAAATGACAAAAATGACAAAAATGACAAAAATGACAAAAATGACAAAAATGACAAAAATGACAAAAATGACAAAAATGACAAAAATGACAAAAATGACAAAAATGACAAAAATGACAAAAATGACAAAAATGACAAAAATGACAAAAATGACAAAAATGACAAAAATGACAAAAATGACAAAAATGACAAAAATGACAAAAATGACAAAAATGACAAAAATGACAAAAATGACAAAAATGACAAAAATGACAAAAATGACAAAAATGACAAAAATGACAAAAATGACAAAAATGACAAAAATGACAAAAATGACAAAAATGACAAAAATGACAAAAATGACAAAAATGACAAAAATGACAAAAATGACAAAAATGACAAAAATGACAAAAATGACAAAAATGACAAAAATGACAAAAATGACAAAAATGACAAAAATGACAAAAATGACAAAAATGACAAAAATGACAAAACTGACAAAAATGACAAAAATGACAAAAATGACAAAAATGACAAAAACGACAAAAATGACAAAAATGACAAAAATGACAAAAATGACAAAAATGACAAAAATGACAAAAATGACAAAAATGACAAAAATGACAAAAATGACAAAAATGACAAAAATGACAAAATTGACAAAAATGACAAAAATGACAAAAATGACAAAAATGACAAAAATGACAAAAATGACAAAAATGACAAAAATGACAAAAATGACAAAAATGACAAAAATGACAAAAATGACAAAAATGACAAAAATGACAAAAATGACAAAAATGACAAAAATGACAAAAATGACAAAAATGACAAAAATGACAAAAATGACAAAAATGACAAAAATGACAAAAATGACAAAAATGACAAAAATGACAAAAATGACAAAAATGACAAAAATGACAAAAATGACAAAAATGACAAAAATGACAAAAATGACAAAAATGACAAAAATGACAAAAATGACAAAAATGACAAAAATGACAAAAATGACAAAAATGACAAAAATGACAAAAATGACAAAAATGACAAAAATGACAAAAATGACAAAAATGACAAAAATGACAAAAATGACAAAAATGACAAAAATGACAAAAATGACAAAAATGACAAAAATGACAAAAATGACAAAAATGACAAAAATGACAAAAATGACAAAAATGACAAAAATGACAAAAATGACAAAAATGACAAAAATGACAAAAATGACAAAAATGACAAAAATGACAAAAATGACAAAAATGACAAAAATGACAAAAATGACAAAAATGACAAAAATGACAAAAATGACAAAAATGACAAAAATGACAAAAATGACAAAAATGACAAAAATGACAAAAATGACAAAAATGACAAAAATGACAAAAATGACAAAAATGACAAAAATGACAAAAATGACAAAAATGACAAAAATGACAAAAATGACAAAAATGACAAAAATGACAAAAATGACAAAAATGACAAAAATGACAAAAATGACAAAAATGACAAAAATGACAAAAATGACAAAAATGACAAAAATGACAAAAATGACAAAAATGACAAAAATGACAAAAATAACAAAAATGACAAAAATGACAAAAATGACAAAAATGACAAAAATGACAAAAATGACAAAAATGACAAAAATGACAAAAATGACAAAAATGACAAAAATGACAAAAATGACAAAAATGACAAAAATGACAAAAATGACAAAAATGACAAAAATGACAAAAATGACAAAAATGACAAAAATGACAAAAATGACAAAAATGACAAAAATGACAAAAATGACAAAAATGACAAAAATGACAAAAATGACAAAAATGACAAAAATGACAAAAATGACAAAAATGACAAAAATGACAAAAATGACAAAAATGACAAAAATGACAAAAATGACAAAAATGACAAAAATGACAAAAATGACAAAAATGACAAAAATGACAAAAATGACAAAAATGACAAAAATGACAAAAATGACAAAAATGACAAAAATGACAAAAATGACAAAAATGACAAAAATGACAAAAATGACAAAAATGACAAAAATGACAAAAATGACAAAAATGACAAAAATGACAAAAATGACAAAAATGACAAAAATGACAAAAATGACAAAAATGACAAAAATGACAAAAATGACAAAAATGACAAAAATGACAAAAATGACAAAAATGACAAAAATGACAACAATGACAAAAATGGCAAAAATGACAAAAATGACAAAAATGACAGAAATGACAAAAATGACGAAAATGACAAAACATGACAAAAAAAGACAAAAAATGACAAAAAATGACAAAAAATGCCAAAGAATGATAAAAATGATTGATGTCTGATGCCTGATGTCTGATGCTTGATGTCTGATATATGATGTCTGATGTCTGATGTCTGATGTCTGATGTATGATGTTTGTCTGATGTCTGATGTCTGATGACTGATGTCGTTTATCTGGTGACTGATGTGTGATTCTGATATCTTATATCTGATGTCTGATGTCTGATGTCTGATGTCTGATGTATGATGTCTGATGCCTGATGTCTGATGTCTGATGTCTGATGCATTCTTATGTCTGATTGCTGATGTCTGATGTTTGATGTCTGACGTCTGACGTCTGATCTTTGATGTTTGATGTCTGATGTCTGATGTCTGATGTCTGATGTCTGATGTCCGATGTCTGATGTCTGATGTCTGATGTCTGACGTCTGACGTCTGATCTTTGATGTTTGATGTCTGATGTCTGATGTCTGATGTCTGATGTTTGATGTCTGATGTCTGATGTCTGATGTCTGATGTCTGATGTCTGATGTCTGATGTCTGATTTGATTTGATTTGAAATTCGTTTATTTGGAAGGGTGTCTGATGTCTGATGTCTGATGTATGATGTCTGATGTCTGATGTCTTATGTCTGATGTCTGATGTCTGATGTCTGATGTCTGATGTCTGATGTCTGATGTCTGATGTCTGATGTCTGATGTCTGATGTCTGATGATTGATGTCTGATGTCTTATGTCTGATGTCTGATGTCTGATGTCTGATGTTTGATGTCTGATGCCTGATGTTGGATATTTGATGTCTGATGTCTTATGTCTGTTTATATGTCTGATGTCTGATGTCTGATATGTGATGTCTGATGTCTGAAGTCTGATGTCTCATGACTGATATCTAATGTCTGATATCTGATGTCTGTTATCTGATATCCGATGTCTGATGTCTGATATCTGATGCTTACGTCTGATGTCTCTTAACTCATGTTTGATGACTGATGTCTGATATCTGGCGCCTGATGTCCGATGTCTGATGTCTGATGTATGATGTCTGATATCTGATGTCTGATGTCTGATGTCTGATGTCTGATGTCTGATGTCTGATGTCTGGTGCCTGATGTCTGATGTCTGATGTCTGATGTCTGATGTCTGATGTCTGATGTCTGATGTCTGATGTCTGATGTCTGATGTCTGATGTCTGATGTCTGATGTCTGATTTCTGATGTCTGATTTCTGATGTTTGATGTCTGATATCTGATGTCTGATGTCTGATGTCTGATGTCTGATGTCTGATGCCTGGTATCTGATGTCTGATGTCTGATTGTCTGATGTCTGATGTCTGATGTCTGAAGCCAGATGTCTGATGCCTGATGTCTGATGTCTGATTATTGATGTATGATGTCTGATGTCTGATGTCTGATGTCTGATGACTGATGTCAAATGTCTGATGTCTGATGTCTGATGTCTGATGTCTGATGTCTGATGTCTGATGTCTGATGTCTGATATCTGATGTCTGATTACTGAATGTCTGATGATTGATGTCTTATGTCTGATATCTGATGTCTGAACATCAGACATTAGATATCAGTCATCAGACATCAGATATCAGACATCAGATACCAGATTTGAGAAATCGGACATCAGGTATCAGACATCAGACATTTGACATTAGACATCAGACATCAGACGTCAGACATCAGACATCAGACATCACTCCCCTAACATGGTTCGATCTGATGTCTGAAACCTCTTTTTTATGCATATTAATTTGAAATAAAAAATTGCATTTCCTCTCTTGAAATGTGAGTTTTACGGGTCCTTACTTAAGTATTTTTTTTTGGAAATATAATTTCTAGGAAAATATTTTGGAACCATATCGAAATAGTTTTTTGAAGTTCCAAGTATCTCTATTAACTTGAAATATTTGTTTCAATATAACTGTTGAAATTCATCTCTTATTCAAAATCTATCTTTTGGATAAGAGATGAATTGAAAAACCGTATTTGGCGTTTCTCGAAATCCTTTTTTTTTGTCTTCTCCAAACGCATGTTTTTCAATCACAATCCATAGGGAGAAAACTGACACCCTGATTGTGTTGCTGCTAGAGAAGGAATTCAAAGCAAAAAAAAGTCGTCTTCTTTGAAACATCCATGTTTTTTCCGTTCGTTACGGTTTTACTGCACATTTTTCCCTATACTCAACACACTGATGAGAGCCAACATAAAACGCAACGAATGACTTTTTTTATACCTATTTTGTGTTTATTTTTTATCCTTTTGTAGTAGGTTTTTTTTATCTTTCCAGATCACATTTGTATTCCGGACAAGTGTTTTCCCCGGCTAGTGTGACTTCAAACGAGTGGGATTGAGTTTTCGTTCTTCGGTGCTTAGAATTGGATGTTTTTACCGAGAGAATTAAAATGTATTTTATGGATTGTTTCGTTCTTAGAAGCATTGTGTTTTGGGCTTGATGGCACACCGGAAGTTTAAAATAATAAAACTAACCTTTTGGGATACTTGTTTCAATTTGAACTCAAAGTGCTTGGGTCTAAATATTTTGTTTTTATTTTTTTCATTTCTCAGAATTCAGAACATTGATTTTTAACGGTTAATGAATTTATCCCAACAACCGATTATTCCAACAGGTGATAAGTGCTTTTGGAATTAAGATTCCTCTTAATTTCAGATGAATTAAAATGAAATGGATCTGACCGATACACTGAAGTAAATTGAACCGGACATAGCTCCCTAATATCGTAGTTTGACGGTCGCCACAGAAAACTGTCCAATTCGATGAAGAAAAAGTCACGTTTCACGAATCTATGCCTTGGATAGCCGTAATTGAAAACTTGTAAAGGCGAAAAACATTGCGGTTTATTATTTACATTAAACAAAGTTCAGGAACTTGGTAGGTACTTCAAACATAGCTTGTAGTAAACTGTATTAGGAAAACTGTGTTTTATAGTGCAGAAATTTACGTTTTCCTCCACAAATCTCAAAGCAAAGCGCGTAGCTCATTGCGCGGATTCGCGGCTGACCTTTTGCGCGAGCTTGTTGTAATTTGAATTGTTGTTTTATTTTATTTTTTGTTTCATTTTATTTTCCTCCGAACCATTCCTTTTTTTTTCTCTGAGGTACACTCCCCATCCACAACAACTATTTAACTGCCGGGCGGCGGGGGTAATAAAAATCTTTTTAATGAAGTAGCTGCTGAAAGGAACAATGTAATGTGTCTAACGTGTATTTTTTTTTTTGGCTCTCGTTGCGTTGTTAGCCCTATCGTTTTCCGTCGGAATGGAAGCGCTCTTAGCAGTAACACATTTATAGTGCTACTAACCCCTAGTCTCCCCGCTTTTTTTTGTTTTTTTTTCGGCGTTTCAGGAATGAAGAGGGAATCGGACAATTTTTCGATGGCGGCCGGAGAAAATGATGAGAAACTGGTCGGTTTTCGGTGGATTTTTTTTGCTCCTCTTGAGGCTTACTAACGACGATTCGGGGAACATCTTGGACTTGGCCCACATTCGTCTGGTTTCGTCGGAATCTAAATGTCAATAGTTATTGCACACGGTTTAGCTGGCACTGGTTGGCGGGGTCTCGTCCGGTCCGATTTGGGCTTGTTTATCCGTTAATTTAATTAGCCGGGCAGCGGCAGGATAAACACACAGTTGCGTTTGCTTGCAGAGTTTATGATGGCGGGTGTGTGTGCGGAAGCAATTTTTTTTTAGTTAAAATCCAAAATTTACAAATTCTGATACCTCCAACACGGCTAAACCTTGTAAATTTTATTTGTAAAGTTATTTTCATAAAAATGAACAAAAAAATGGATTGATCTCACCCGAAACTTCCAAAGCTTGATGCTTAAAGAAACAGTCAATCCAATCCTTGTCACTGTTAACGTTTTGGCAGCTGACAGGAAATTTCGAACGTCGATTTGGTTCTTTTCCAAAACTGCATCTCACTGAACTTTCTTCAACCACGCACAGAAACTAATAAACCCACTTATTCAGATCAATTTTGTTTGTTTTGTTTCAAAACCGCGAGACAGTTTGAGCAGTTTCCGAAAGTTGTTTTTTTGTTTACTTCCGGTGCCGTTAGGTCGCCGCCTACTACTATTGAACCGTAATGCTGTAATTTAAAAAAAAAAAACATTTCTCGAATTCAATTTTTAAATTGGTAAATTTTATTAAATTTGACAATGTCTCTGCTATGAGAAGTATGTAAAATAGGAAAAAAAAACAATCACACTAAGAGCAAGTTCACTGATGTTGGGAAAAAGTGGTAGAAATTTTTACATTTTGAAAATATTACTATGCAAAAATGTAAAAATGCAAAGCACTGTTTCTATTTCAGCCGTATGTGATAGAAATATAGCTATTTTTGCATCACAGTATGCGAAAATACAACACGTGTTGTAAAAACTTTTAAAGGCCACAGATCTTGAAAACTTTTTTGCATGGTAAAGTTTTCAAAATGTGCTAAAAGTGACAAAATTTCTACCACTTTTTCCCAACATCAGTGAACTTGCTCTAAAGGTTCTTTATTGGTACTTTAGCAGTACTAGCAGCTTCCCGAAAAAAACCATCATCATCCACATCAGAGGCGGAAAACTAACCGTAAGTAGGGAGCAGGTGGTTTTCTCATCTCAACTTCCCGAAGTTCGGTTACCTTTAAATAGGTCCGTCGTTTTCGGCGGGCAGTTTTTTTCTTCGTCGGACCTCTAACGGGTGTTTCTCTCCGGCGGCCCTCCTCTTTTTGGAGACTCCCTCGAAAAAGTCGAAGAAAAGTTCTCAGGCACAAAACCCAATTATTTTCGTTTATTAGCGACATGTACCTACCCGTGGACGCGCCGCCAAATAGCACTTTTCTTCTGTTTTTGGAAGGAAAAACTAGCTGAGATTGTTGCCGGTGCTTATTGCATTCCCAAATTGTTAAAAGAGAGGAAAAAACAGCATTAAGAGGAGCGGTTTGGTTTATGTTTCTTTCTAGATACAACACGTTGTATAGTTGTTTTTTCCCTTTTCTCTTTTCTGGATGTTGTTTTGTTTTCGTAGGTCGTAATCATTACCCGGGCGTTGTTGTCGTGGACCGGAAACATTCGAAAACTCCATCCCATCGGAATGGCCCCAGTCTATGGTGCTGCTCTAATGCCACAGTGTCTTCAAAGGGAGATTGTAACCAAAATTTTCCAAAAAAAAAAAACAAAATCCAGCGGAAAACGGCACCAGTTTTTTCCTCCTTTCTTGGTGCTATTCTGTTGGCGGTGCGTCATTGAGATGCCAATTGTGGCCGCGGCTAAGGGGGTCATAAAAGGCACAACCCTGTCCTAGAAACTTTGGAACACAAGCTCCAAATACCGTCCAGATGTCCGGCGATATCTGAAGCCTTTGCCGAAAAGATGCTGCTACAGGTCCGGTACACTTTTCTCCCGAAACCTAGTAATTAGTGGCCGTGTAGCTACTTATTTCTCGGACAGTTTATTTCACTGCTATTCCACAAATGTTTCCTATTATTGGTTGTTTTCGAAAAATTCGTTAGTTTGCGAGCCAGGAAATCCATCGTGGAACGATTGCTTCCTCAAAAAAAAAAAAAAAAAAAAAATGACAAAAATGCCATAAACGACAAAAAATCACAAAAATGGCAAAAACGACAAAAATGACGAAACTGACAAAAATGACAAAAATGACAAAAATGACAAAAATGACAAAAATGACAAAAATGACAAAAATGACAAAAATGACAAAAATGACAAAAATGACAAAAATGACAAAAATGACAAAAATGACAAAAATGACAAAAATGACAAAAATGACAAAAATGACAAAAATGACAAAAATGACAAAAATGACAAAAATGACAAAAATGACAAAAATGACAAAAATGACAAAAATGACAAAAATGACAAAAATGACAAAAATGACAAAAATGACAAAAATGACAAAAATGACAAAAATGACAAAAATGACAAAAATGACAAAAATGACAAAAATGACAAAAATGACAAAAATGACAAAAATGACAAAAATGACAAAAATGACAAAAATGACAAAAATGACAAAAATGACAAAAATGACAAAAATGACAAAAATGACAAAAATGACAAAAATGACAAAAATGACAAAAATGACAAAAATGACAAAAATGACAAAAATGACAAAAATGACAAAAATGACAAAAATGACAAAAATGACAAAAATGACAAAAATGACAAAAATGACAAAAATGACAAAAATGACAAAAATGACAAAAATGACAAAAATGACAAAAATGACAAAAATGACAAAAATGACAAAAATGACAAAAATGACAAAAATGACAAAAATGACAAAAATGACGAAAATGACAAAAATGACAAAAATGACAAAAATAACTAAAATGACAAAAATGACAAAAATGACAAAAATGACAAAAATGACAAAAATGACAAAAATGACAAAAATGACGAAAATGACAAAAATGACAAAAATTACAAAAATGACCATAACTACTAGTATTACAAAAACTAAAAAAAACTACAAAAATTACAAAAATTACAAAAATTTCCAAAATTGTATGAATGACAAAATTTTTAAAAATTACATATTTTGAATTCAAAGCTTAAAACTGCATTTTCCTGCAATTTCAATTCTTGTTGAAATTCTTACATTCATTCGTTTGTCTTGATTATAAATAAAATGTTACTTCGAGCTGAACCTTATGCTGATTTTTTTTTATTTGAGTTCCAAATCTGAACCCTACCTTTTGAACCTGAGTTCAAAATCTGAATTTCGAATCTGACTACGAATTTTTGTTCTAAGTTACAGATTATAATTTCATTTCATTATGAACCAACAATCGAACTTGGTATCAAAACCTTCAACCAGAAATCTCTTGTTTGAATTATGAATTTTCGATAAAAATTATTAAATTATGATTAAAATATGACAAAATTTGAAAATAAAATGACAAAAAATCGACTATGTAAGAATATGACGAAGTGACACAAATATGACAAATTTGGAATCTGTCAGATTGTCATTTTATTGTCAATTTTATGTACAATTTTGTCTAATTTGTCAGATTAATGAAATAATTTTGTCTTATTTTCATCACATTCGTCATATTTAACAAAGGTTTACGGGAATTGTGTCGTTTTTTTTGTTTTATTTAAGACATATTTTTGTCATAATTATAATATTTTTACTATATTTTAAAGATAATTTTCTC
The DNA here is from genome assembly GCF_029784155.1 of Uranotaenia lowii. Lineage (NCBI taxonomy): Eukaryota > Metazoa > Arthropoda > Insecta > Diptera > Culicidae > Uranotaenia > Uranotaenia lowii. The sequence goes on from NC_073692.1 coordinate 29,027,348, forward strand.
CAATTGTCATGTTTTGTCATTGTATTGTCATATTTTTAGCATACTTAAGGATTTTTTTTTATATTTTTCTAAAATGTGTCGTATTTTTTTAGCAATTTTGTCATATTTTTATTTTTATTTTTTATTTTTTTTTTATTTTTTTTTTGTTTCGATTATAGTCGTTTTACCATCTTTATGGCATTCGCGACTTTATCAACGTTGCAGTTGGCGGATCGTTATTGAAAAACTATCCGGTACAACTGTGTTCGATGTTTACTCTTGGGCTCGAACTCGCGGATATCGGCTCAGGAGACAACAGACTTGCCAACTGAGCTATATCACAAGCCCTGTCATATTTTTATCACATTCGTCAAATCTGTCTGATTTCTGTCATGTTTTTTTCGTTTTATAGTCAATTTGTTGCCATTTTGTACATTTGTCAGATTATTTACATTGTATTGTCAAATTTATCAGATTTTTGTCATACTTTCATTATATTTTGGTCATGTTTTATACACATTTATCATATTTATGACACAGTTTTGTCGGATTTTTGTCATTTTATTGTTAAAGTTTTGTCATCATTTTTTTTTTTCATATTTTACCACATTTGTCATAATTTCGTCATTGTCAGATTTTCGTCATATTTTTACTGCACTCAGATTGCCCGGTTTTATCAGGGATTGCCCGGATATTTGATACAAAATTTGGGACCAGTCCGGCCTTCCCCGGTTGCCCGGATATCATTGAAAAATGCCCGGATTTTGCCCGAGTTAAATCAAACAGAAAAAAATGTGATGTAATTTTTTTTAGCGACCAAAACAAGAACTTTTGAGCATATTTTGCAAAAATAATCATGAAAGGATTTTTTGAATTCTTAAATACGATTTAAATTTGTTTATGAATTTTGTTGAAACAAATATATTTTTAATTACCTTTTTTTCCCTTTATTTTTGTTGAATAAATTCTGGGTTTTGACAAAATTTTCCCGGATTTTTCTCATCAATTTAGAAATGAAATGCCCGGATTGTGCCAGGTTTTTAAAGAAAAATTCCCGGATTGTCCAGCCCAGATTCGTGCTAAGAAAATTCTGGCAACCTTAGTCATATTTTGTTATTAATTCAATCCTTAAGAAATTTATATTCATCTTAAAACCAAAGATACCGTCACTTCAAGATAAAGAAGTGGGCTTTGCCGCGAACATTAATTCTTCTATACGGACTTTCGATGTTGGCAACGCCATCTTAAGAGTTCCGGCAACAAAATTCATGCATCTGGCCATGGTAACCAATGTGTGTCTTGGAAAAACAAATCACCTTTTAAAGTATATCTGTTGGAAGTGAGTACTGCAGAGCCATCTACAATGCTTTAAATGGTGAAAATATATTTTGGTTGATCTTTTGGAAGAATTATTAATCTTATTCTGCCATCCGGAAAACACTTGATTTGAATATGAATGAAACCGTCACTCAGCTTTTCTTATTTTATTCTGTTCGAGAAGAAAATCATCTATTGAATGCTCAATTGGGAATCTTTTTGTTCATAAAAACAAGTATGTTGAAATTGATACCAACAGTGCGAATACGAACAACGGTTGCTTTGATAATTTTGTATGTTATTTGACGTTGACTTTGTTGAATACTCAAACCATTGACCCCCATGGAGGGTGAACAAGCTATTTTAGTCGCCTGGGAAGGGAGCAGCACTGAGCGTATAGAAAGAATTATCGATAAGTTACATGGGTGTGCCAAAACCTTCCATTCCCCCTTTGAATAATTGTTAAGTCTTAGCGATTTTCTTATCAAATCCTTATTCACAATTCGCAAACATGGCGAAAACAAACGCCTACTGGAATTATCATTAACTTTTGCTGACATTGATTCAATGCTAAAGCTGCATTTACTGATCGAATACCTACAGTAGACTGGCCCAAATTAGTATGGGATGATTTTTACAACATATTTTTCAACGCTGCACTATCTAGATTGGTGCATTTATGTGAAAAAATGACTTTCTGAAGGTTTCAGGACATTTGGCAGAAGCACAAGCTGGCGCAAAGGACTTGAAATTTGTACGGAGATTTTCGGCAAATCGACATACTTTGACTCTTCGTGTTCTAAAGTATGTTTCCAGTATGCTAGAAAGCTCAGAATTTCAGGAATTGTAGTTCAAACAACGAAAAACAAGTTTGAAGAAGGATGTGACGCGATACGAGTTGACTGTGATGAGTAATCCGCAATTGAATGTGTGATTTTTTTTTTCGCATTTCTTTGATATATCGTGAACGGTGTATGGGCTAATAATCGCACTAACTTGATCGCACTCTCACATAATGAGAATAACAGAAAGAAAGTTTGTGTCCTCGGCAATGTTGCGAAAAAAGCTCTGACAAACATTTTTGAGGGGCATTTAGACTTTGCCACTCAGCTTTCTAGCATACTGGAAACATATTTTAAAACACAAAGAGTTAAAGTATGTTGATTTTTCATACAAGTTTCATAAGTATGTTGATTTTTCATACATTTTCATACAAAATCTCCATACAAATTTCAAGTCCTTTGTGCCAGCTCGTGCTTCTGCCAAATGACCTGAAACCATCGGAAAGTCATTTTTTCACCTAAAGGCACCAACCTAGGAGGTGCAGCGTTGAATATAAGGATTTTTTTTGCTATGGGCCAGTCTAACCTACAGTGATTGAGAAATGATTAAGCAAAAGACGCATTCGTAGCGGTCGAGTGAAACAAGTTTGTTCTTGTTCACGAATGAGCTTTCAACTCACTTATCGACATATTCAAAAAGCTTGCCGTTAGTAAGAAAATGACTGATCCGATCTGAAGCATTTATATTGGTGGACGTTTCTATTCCTTTCATTTCAGTTTGAGCTTTATACACTGTTAAAAAATCACAGCTAGCTAGATCAAGATAGAACCTTACGAGGTCTTCGTATGACTGGATAAACGGCAAAGTTAAATATCTCCTGAAACCTTTTTACTTGTAAACTTGTCCATAAATGGTTGCAATGAGGTACAAAGAAAGGTGACGAACAAACACGCACACTGTTCCAGAACTCGTTATTAAAAAAGTAAAAAGGTAAACAAAGCCTACGTCACTTGCCAGGATGTTTATGTATTCTACGCGTATCTCTAAGTATCTAAGTATTTCTAGTTTTCGCTGATACAGCGATGATGGTTGTTTGTTTGAAAATACAACTGACGTCTCGAAATGTCATGGTTACAATGTTTACAGAAAAAAACTTTTACTAACACTTAGCACGGGATTTCCTTCGCCACCTGAGATATGTATACAGGTTGATATGGTTGCTCCAGTGATGAAAACTTTTGCCTTTTTTCAACAGCCAAATTTAGAGCTGTCAAATTTATAACTTGGCAAATCATCAACTTGCGGGCAAATTTATCAGCGAAAATATATTTGAACCCATCTGGTGCATTCCTCTTGAGGTAAGCAAGGTAAAATTTCTGACCCGGTATTTGTCGACCTCGGGAGCTTGAAAGCCTTGGCGATCACTCCTCCTAACCATGTTGGGTTTCCAACGAGGGTGTGCAGAATTTGTTTTCCCCTCTCGCGTTCCATCTTAGATAACTTTTCAACGCGTGTTGGTAACAACTAAAGGCGCTTCAGTAAATGAAAGAAAATGACCCGATACAAAGTGGAACAAGCCTTAAATTAGTCGGTGTTTTTGTTTAAAAACTTTCTTTAACAAAAGGAAGTGAAAACACTGACCATACTAACTGGACATTCGATTTAATTTTCTGGATAATTTTTCCAACAGTACGCAATATCGATTCCAGAGTGTGCATCGATCGATTTCAAGAAATGCTATCCCAGTTAGGAAATTCCACCCAACTTTAAAAAAAAAACCGACAATTCCTACGATAAAATCGGGCTAAACAGGTACATTTTTCCTACAGGGCATTTTTTGTCAAAATTTTTAGGTTCGCCACCTGCCTTCGGTATAGCGAACCTACAAAATCTGAGAAAAAAATTAGACAGAAAATGATTAAATTTTTGTTCTAAGTGTCATGTCAGTGTGATCAGTGGTGAAAACATCAGAATAGAAATCCCGTTTCCATGAAGAATTTTCTTCACGTAATAAAATTCCAGGAAACTTCGAAAGTTCCAAATTGATTTCCACCCTTATCATCACGAAATGTCCCGGATTGCAATTATCCGATGCCAGTAATTTGTCCCAAATTGCCGCCTTCGCACATCCTTGATTTCGCTCGGGTTTCCGCTTGAAGTCCGACTGATGATTCTCCCGGAAAAAGTCACTGTTGCGTGCTAACCTGTCGTCAAGCCAAGTGGCCGCCAAATGATCACAGGAATATGATTATGATGATGATGATCCTATTACGGCATGACATCGAGAACTGCAACATATCCTGGGGGCTGATGACGAGGAGAGAATGGAACCGAAAATGGACCGAAATTCGAGCTAACGATTAGACGAAGAGAAGGGAACGCCAGCCAGGAAATTATCAATTCCGGGTAAAAAAGGACTCGATGATCCTGGGTTGTTTTTTTACCTTAAGGTTTGTGTGTTTTTTTTTATTTCTTTGTTTTTTCCAAGATCCATCAATAAAACTTCATGGCTGGAAGTCCGGTCCGGTCTCCGGGAATTGTTAATTTCTTTTATTGTTATTATATTCGAGGCGCGTCGCGCGGGTCTTACGAGAAAATTTGTGCTGGTGTTTCATACATCAAAATTGACGGAAAGGAATCCCACGAAAGACCCAAGCGAACGGCAAAAAAGCGTACCTCAAAAATTCAAAGGACTATAAAAACGCCCGCCTCTGCTGGCCCAAGTAGGAGCTCATTTGAGAGAGAATCAAGCAAAGACCAGAGGAAAAAAGTTCAAACTTTGATGGGTGGGAAGACACAAGTGAAGCACCACTCTTTACTTTCTGGGTGTACACGAATGGGAAATTGATTCAACCACAAAAAAGGTCGGCGACAATCTGACGAAACGAGAAAAAATCTACAAACGAGAACCAAGAGACGAGGGAAGAAAAGACACTAAAATTGAACCCTAACAAAGTCGAAGGAAAGAAGCCAAACCATTTGCTGGTTGACGATGTTTAGTTCGATCAATGTTGGACAAATTGATAAAACCGTTTTTTTGTGTGATGTCGTTGCTTTTTTTTTGAGGTTTGTTTTTTCTATTTAGAGCGCGCAAAAGTCAGGTTTCGTTGTTGGGTTGCAGATCCGTTTCCCATGAATTTCTTTCGGTCGCTATGTAGAAACACAAACCACGGCACACGATTTAGAAATTTCGGGGTTAAAACTGGTAAACCCTTCCCCCGCACGAAGAATCGAACGAGCGAACGAGAAAACGGAGCCACAAACCGGTCATTAGATTAGATGAGTCTGTCCTTGTTCTGGTTGATGGACTCGTGTTTTTTTTTTCGTTCTCCCTAAGCTCGGAACCCCCTAGAATCTAAGCAAAAAAAAACACCACTCTCAAACGAGGGCCTGACTTATCTGATTGTGTTGTCATTGACTTTAAGGAAATTTCAAAGACACGGTGTCGATGAGCCCGCGGAAGAATTAGCCATTAATTGGAGGGTTTCTGTTCCGGAGAATTGATGCAATTTGGTTTCGTTCTCCCCGGGTAAGTGGAAATTATTTTAATTACTGCTTGTTGCAGCCTGGCACCTGACATGGGTTTCTAAATGGTTTGATTCCGTTGAACTGCTGGCGTTTTTAGAGTAAAAAAATAAAAGATGTTCCGAAATTTGTTAACTTTTCTTGGAATGATTATAGGTAATCAAGCAACCACTCAATGAACAATAATTTACTGGACAAAAAGAGAATTGACTTGTCAACTAAAAGAAGAGAAATCCATACTATTGTACTTTAAGAGTCTCACCTAAGTTCAATGTGGTTGAGTGACATCGAAATTCGTTTCGATAAGACGTTTTGAATAAATTTTTCATGTCCAAACTTGTGAACCCAATTTATGACAGTCGCCACAAACCAAAAAAGACAATAAATCACCTAACCTTTTAACAGAGAAGATTCAAAAAGTCTAAAAAATATTTATGAAGAGAGGAAAAATATCGCAATAACTTCTATGCTTTTGTATGGAGATGTTTTTAAACTTGAATTACGTTTTTGACATGACGGATTTTTTATTTAAGTTTATCAATATTGAAAAATTCGCATAAATGACAAAATTCATATTTTCATTTTTGACGTTTTTCATGTTTTAGTGTTTTTCACTTTTGTTATTTTTTTTTGAACATTTGTCAATTTCTTATATTTCTCACTTCATAGCCATAGTAAGGGAGGGGGGAGGGGTTGGGTTAATCCCCAAGCGACCAAGGTTGCCCAAGTGAAATGTTCTTCTCTAAACCCAAAATTAAGAATTCGTATTAAAATTTCGAAAAACGACGAACCTGGACTCAAAACTAAAGCCAGAACCATGTACACAATTCTACTATAGTTTTTCAAAAAATATTCTCACTTGTTGATAGAAATTGAGTCCCAAATATCGAACTTGAATAAGATAAGACTTAGATTTTGCTAGATATTGCCCGATTTTGTTCATTTATTAGCTAAATCAAACGAAAATTTGAATTTATTCATTAGAAATACGATAATGAATTTTGCGTCTAAATTTTTTGAGCAAATTTCATCAAATTTACATGAACGATTTTTCAGAAACTTAACCATTCAATGCATGACTGAAATAGGTGTGTGAAATAATGAAATTTTAATTCGAAAAAAAAACTCAACAGATTTGAAGTCGTTATTTTTAGTATTATAAAAGTTATGGCCCATCAAATTTGAAAAATATTTTTTGAAATTCTTAGTTCGTTTCAATACGATTTTGCTAATTTCTTCAAAACTTTGTTAATTGGGTGCAGGAAGGTGTTTATGATTGATTGGGATTTAAAAAAAAATTATAGAACTAGCAAACCTAAAGAAATAACAGCGATTTTTCAAAAAAATATATATATATTTGACTGAATCAGTTGAATCAACCAACCAAGTAGGCTCACAACACAATAGAGTAATAAATTTAATTTTTGCAATTTTTCCGCATACTTTGTTCGATATCTTATACATACATCAAAATATCGTTATAAAAATACCATGGGCTTATTTCTTTTAATCTTTGACATATTTTTGTGATTACCTCACTTAAAAATATCCAAGCGTTTCGGAGATATTTGGATTTTTATTAATGTTGCTTTCAAAAAACACTATGCAATAAAGGGTTAAAACTATCTGGAACTATTACGGAATCTCAGGCTGATTCTCTAGCCAAAGTTTAAAGCTGAAACGATATCTCCAGTTTCTATATTGACTTTTCAAAGTTCGAAATATTTTGTAATTCGGGACATTTGCCGACGAACGTGCTGAGCCAGAATTCTTTTTCGAATTAAATATGGATTTTGAATGGCTGTTTTACAGAACGAAAATACTCTTATTTAATTTTTGGCATTTCGGCGAGTTGTGAAAATTCAAGGTAGAATATTTAGAAAGAACATGAAAGTATTATAGGTGGAAAGATCAAAGCTAGAGCGCTTTGGGTAGAAGAGATTGAATAGTTGGTGAAAATGTGAGCAGGGCTTTTGTTTTGTGAACAGCTTTTGAACTACTTGCGTGATTCTTTGCCGCGCGCCGTTTCAATGTTGATAGGAAGCGATGAAGAAACCCATCGCATTCCTACCCACATTGAAACACGGACGGGTCGAACATATGAGATTGTGTCCGACCGGGCAAAAAATCACCCAAGCAGCGCTCACATGTGCTGTTCTATTGCTAAAGGCGCCCGCACAATAGCCCGTCGGACGTCGCGTCGCGTCAGCGTCACGTTGACATTTCATTTTGGGGATACCATTTTCCGTTTGAGCCACCACAATGGTGCGTCGCGTCGATGAAGGCATTGTACTAAAACGCAAAACTTGTTCTAAACAGCAGCGTTCTCCAACGTCGACGCTTTGTTTTTAAAAAAAATCAAAATTGTCTCGCGTCAGCAGCGTGATAAATGTTCCGGCTTTGTGTTTTATGTCAAAGTTTGATATTAATGGACTCAAATCTCTTATAATCGTCCATATTTTCTTCTTGATTAAACAAATTTTCGAATCTATCATTACGAATGAACATTTAAATGTGCTTTGACACGTTGAAAAAATCAATCTTTTTTCGGGGATTATCATCAATGAAAAATCATAATGTTGTGTATAATTAATTATAAATGATTACAAACGGATTTTCGGATTTTATAAATGATTACAAACGGATTTTCGGTTTAATAGTTTTTCTCAAAACACTTATTGAAATAAATACATTTATTACTTATCAAATCAACTTATTTTTATACAAACTTTCTCAATCTTCCTATCCTTCCGTGTTAAATTAACACCGTGCAATTGAGGAGTTGGGGAGCCGCATGAGCATGCTCTTCCGTTGAGGTTGGTTGGTTTTGATCCTTACTAGCTTACCCAAACATAATACTGGTATTAACTAATTCGGTCCGTATAACAGCTCCAACTTTTGATCGATTCAGATCCTTCCTGGAAAACCTAAAAGAAACCATATGTTTGTAATTTCAAAAATTAATCAGTATTTCAGCACTATTTGAACTACCTTACCTATTGTATCCTTTATTTTAAATATATTTCACCAGGCTTCCCTTTTGTGGGGCGGCAGCTGTCCTTCAACCAGCGAAAATTCCGGAGAAATTGAATTCGGTTTTGTTTCGCGACAACAAATCAAAAGATGGGACGAAAGCAGCAAACCAAAACAAACTTTCGGTTGCTATGTCTTTCGACGCTGCATTGTGATGCAAAAATCGTCGGGTGCGTCGCGTCAGCGTTTTAGTACTCAACGACGGCGTTGACAGCTGACGCGACGCGACGATCGACGCTGTATTGTGTTTCAGCCTTAAGCCAATTCTATCGATGCGTGCTACTTTTTTAGGTACATCGGATGGTTGCTACTTTTTGTTTCGCATATTCTCCATCCGATGCCTTACTTTTTTGCCAAATGCATCGTGATGAATTGTGTTGTAATTTTTGTTATCCCATTTCCCCCCTTCTTTAGCCAAGTGATTCTGTTATCTTATTTTAATCGCCGCTGGAATATATTCTTATTTAATTTTTGGCATTTCGACGAGTTGTGAAAATTCATGTGCTCATGTGTTCGACCCGTCCGTGTTTCAATGTGGGTAGGAATTCGATGGGTTTCTTCATCGCTTCCTATCAACATTGAAACGGCGCGCGGCAAAGAATCACGCAAGTAGTTCAAAAGCTGTTCACAAAACAAAAGCCCTGCTCACATTTTCACCAACTATTCAATTTCTTCTACCCAAAGCGCTCTAGCTTTGATCTTTCCACCTATAATACTTTCATGTTCTTTCTAAATATTCTACCTTGAATTTTCACAACTCGCCGAAATGCCAAAAATTAAATAAGAATATATCCCAGCGGCGATTAAAATAAGATAACAGAACGAAAATACGGGAAGTCTCGATCGCACATTCAAATACTGTTCATGCTTAACTCATCAACAATAATCGCAGTACAACCAAGGGGTCCGTTACCACTGGTTTGGTACAGGTTTGACTCATCTCACTCCCTTCCAACTGTTCGAAACAAATCTCCTGAACAAGAATCCTGAAAAGGTGCCTAAGTATCCTTGTTAGAATTCCAAATTTGCCAAGATACTCCGGCTGGCTTGAATCCACAATCCATTGTATATCAGTTTTCGGATCGTTCAATGCCCTGTCCAACCCCTCACCAATCCCCTTGAACAGAGTTAAGCTATTTTGAATAGGTGTATGAATATAAAAAAGTTCTGTATTTAAAATATCTTACCTTTTCACCATTTCAAAAGGATACTTATCTTCAAACCATAAAAGGAATCGGGAATATTTAAATGGTTTGACTGATCGCAGATTGCTATAGTAATCGCCCGAACTCAAAAAAATAATTTTCTCATACCAGCATGATATTCATCGGTTTTTTTAAAAATAACGTTCAAAATACTATACCAATTTTGATGTTCATGTTCCAACTTTCGCGATGAATAAGCCACTGAAGCTTAGAATCCCTTGATAAAAAAAAATTTCCAACTTGATAATATAACTCTTCGTTAAGCAGCATCCAAGGATTTAAACCAACAAACACTTTTAGCTAAATGTGCAAAAATTACAACCAAAACTCCCGATTTACACCAAAAAGTCGAACCGTTTCCGGTACACATAACCTCAACTAATAAACTTTTAAAAACTGAAAGTCTTGATTTATTTAGAAAATAGAACCATTTACCTTTAAAAAGAATTCACTGCACTAGTAAAAAAAATTATTAGGATACTTATCTTTGCGCAGCAGGTCAGCGTTAGGAAAAAAATGAAAAAAAAAGTTTTCTTTCGTTGCTCCCGCAAGCGTGTTAAAAGATCTGCTAAATTTTATATGCTTCTCGATCGAGCACATGGAAATTATGACGTCACGATTTCGGTGTTTTAATAGACAATTCTTCATTTTACAGGAATTCAATAAGGCAACGACTTAAGAATAGTCATAGCAATCCAGAAATAGGCAAAATTTGTAACCAAAAAACATTCATGGGAATCACATTCCATGCAGCAGGTAAGAAAAAATGTGTATGGCAACATAAATCAGTTTTGGAATTTTCCTTAATTTTTCTTCAATTTCATTTTAAAACGTGCACTCATTTTCGATTTAAAAACTGTTTTTTTTATAACTAAAACACTGAAATAGAACGCCAGCCAGCGTACACTTCAATTGCAGGACCTTTTAGTTTTTCGATTCTTGAAGATTCGATGCGGAATTCCAAATCTGCCCTCATCAAAAACTTTAATTGAACTATCACAAAACAAAACACACTTTATGTTCTTCAAAATGATTGAAAATTTTTGCATTTCTAATCGCCTATAGCACCATTCTTTTTTTCGTGAAAAAACAGAAAAAAAACACCCATGGAACTGACAGAATTCCGTTTTTTAAGACCCCGTAGACGGGTTCCGAAAAACAGCACTGTTAAACAACAAGGATATGATAATGAACTATTTATGACACAACACATATTCGGGCTTTCTGTTAAAAGTGTTTTATCAAGATTCTTCGAAAAATTTCACTATAAAAATTAACAAATAAAAAAAAATTCCAAGGAAGGAAAAAAACCGCGTGCGCTGTCATGAAGTCAACGCCTACTTCCCTGAACACCTTTCGGGGAAAGATATTTCTATTTAAATTAATTTCTTGATCTGAAAATTTTGCTTGAAATATATCTCCATGGAGGGGGGTTGACTTCTTGGTCTAATAGTTCCTATTTTGGATTTTCTACAAATTTTCCAGATTTAACAAAAAATTTACTTTATTTTCCAAATAAAACAATTTTTCGCAAACCCTCCATTAATGCTTGAAATCTTTAATTTTGCATCATTATTTTTTATGGACGCACCCTAAAAGCCCAGGAAAAAAACTCCCTATTCAGACCTTGAGTGTCAATTTGACAGTCCTCGCTTAAAACCGCAATATCTCTCTTGTTTGTTAACCGATTCTTACTAAATGTATAGTTTTGGAAGCTGTGTAATGTAATTGATATATGTGTTTCAAACATTATTCACATACAACATCTCAATTTCCCGTTATTCAAAGTCTAAGACAAAAAATCCAAAAAATATGCTTCGGAAAAAAGACTGTAGATCTGCTACGAGACGCTCAAAAAAATTTCACTTAGTGTCCAGGAAAGCTGAAGTTAGAAGGTCTACGCACATAAGTAAACATATTTTTTGAAATTTTTTAAGATCATGACAAGAAAAAATGTAAAAAAGTGGTGAAAAAACCACACTTTTCAATCAGTAAACCGTCAAAATTGTTTAAGTCCCACCGATAAATTTTGAAAAATAAATTGGAAAATTGCCGTAAATTACCATATTTTTAGTTTTGAATACTATGTAGCTCTAATATGTTTTTCGGACAATATTCAGCTACTATTCTTCATTTTTTCATTATTCAAAGTCCAAGCGAAACATCAGAAAAAAACATGCTTCGGAAAAATGACTGAGTATCACACCGCTTATGTGAATCTACCACTATTTAGAATCGGTATGAAATTGGCTTTCTGATAAATATAAATTCACTGCGGAAATCTTCAGTTAATATATTCAAAATCCACTGCACAGTCGGATTAAAGTGCCAGAAAATCAGAAAAACTTGCAAATTGACAATAAGCCCGAAAAACAGCTATGTTTGAAAATTTGTCAAAAATTCTATGTTTCGTATTTGACAATATAAAAACGCAAAAATGTCCCAAATCACATCACTTTATTTTGAGAATAACTTCTGAATGCATAGATGGAAATTGATGAAATTTTCAGTGAAGCTGCTCATTTTTGAGAAAGTGCCCAATGAAGAAGCTTAAAACAAAAGAATTTACTTTTAGAACAATATTTAAATTAATATTTTTTTCATTTAAAATATTACTCTAAATAAACTCATTTAAGGAGTTTTTTTCTTGATTACTTGCGGTTAGCTACTGCTGTTTGAAGACGGACCAGACAGTGACGATGATCTTTTGGCTTTCGCGACTGACTTGAAGCTTAAAGACGCTACGCTGATTTGATGATGTTGCGGAAGCCTAATGAAAAGAAAGCACAGCTCCAGTAATAATAATCGAAATGTCCAACCGTTCGTTCGTTCGTTCGTTCGATGGAAAGCATCTTCCAGGTTGTTCCGTTCATCGGCACCACCAAAAAACTCATTCCGCACTCAGAGATGGTGATTTTCGGATCCAACGGGAGCAACCACATATTTAATGCGGTAGTGAGGCCAAATGAAATCGACGGGGCGAGGGGGCAAAACTCCGGGAACAATTTGGATTCTTATTACCAATCTCTCATGGGAAATGATTTTCGGACATAATTGGCAACCGTGACTATTTCATTGTGTGTGCATTAATAAATAACAAAAGAATGAATACGCGCTCAGCAGCAGCAGCAGCAACCCCAAAAGCCGACTGACCCCTGGATCTCTGATGGGTTTCGGAAATTAATCGAGGAATCGAGGGAAGAGATGAGAAGTAACAACCAACAACAAAAAAAGAGTCCCTTCGAATAACATACACACGGGAGGGGGCAACGATTTTCTTTTCAGTGAAAAGAACCAAAAGCCAACTCAATGAGGGGAGAAAAAAGGATTGAGAAAATTGCAGTGCATCCGAATCCACTCAGGTCCCGGTCTCCCGATTCATCTGCTGGCACAGATCTGGTGGCAGCGGAAAGACTCTTGGAGTTCCTCCTTGGACAATGTTCAATTTATTTCGCCTTTTATTAAAACTCATGTCCGGTCGATTGGTTTTTATTCGAGCAACAGCAGCAAGTGAATTAACAGAAAGAAAAAAAAAAACCAAGTCAAGCCCAAAGATCTTCCCGGTCCATCTCGACGTAAAGTGTCCATCCGAAGAGCAATCTCGCTCGGCAAATAATTGCAAATGGGGGGAAGCTTTATTCGAGGGTGCTACGGATCAGTTGGCAAACTATTGATCATAATTTCGTGGGGCTAATTTTTTTTTTCGGTGGGTACAGTCAAGAGCAAGAACGAAAAAAAACGAGTACACTCTTGCAATTTAAAATTTCATTTAACTTTTTTTTTCGGCTGTCCTTATTTTAGCTTTCAAGATGAAATTAGACGCAAGCAATTGCTTGGAGAGTACTTTTTAATGATTTTTGTATTTAAAGTTTGAACTTGGCGTTAACCGTTCAATAGATCTATTGGAAATTCTTATTGATTGATTCTAAGAAAAAATGCAACACTTTGTATTGAGAATGACTTTTTAATGCGTGGATGGAAATTGATGAAATTTTCAGTGAAACTACCTTGTTTACAAGGGAAAAATTTTGTGACGATCTGTGTTAAAGCAGTTTTTGAGATAGTGCCCAATGAAGAAGTTCATCGACTTTGATTTTTGGTCCTCCCGATCCAACAGGAATTCAAAAAGTTAACCCTTAGAAAAATTTTCATGTTAGCCTTCCCGATCCAAAGTAAATCCATTAAGTGAACCTTCAGAACAATCTTCAAGTAGGTCCTCCCGATCCAACTTAAATCCGAAAAGTGAACCTTTAGAACAATCGTCATGTTGGTCCTCTCAATTCAACGGAAATTCACAAAGAAAACCTTCAGAAAACTTTTCATATTTGTCCTCCCGATCCACCAAAAACTCATATAGCGAACTTTCAGAACCTCATAAAATGCATAAGCAGAACACTTTTCATTTTGGTCCTCCCGATCAAACGATAATTCATAAACTGCAAGTGCAAAACAATTTTCAAGTTGGTTCTCCCGATCCAACAGACATTCATAAAGTGATCCTTCAGAACACTCTTCATGTTGGTCCTCCCGATCCAACGAAAATCCATGAAGAGAACCTTCAGAACACTTTTCATGTTGGTCCTCCCGATCCAACAAAAATTCATGTAGTGAACTTTCAAAACAGTTTCATGTTGGTCCTCCCGATCCAACGAAAGTTCATAGAGAGAATCTTCAGAACACTCTTCATGTTGGTTCTCCCGATCCAACGAAAATCCTTAAAGTTAACCTTCAGAACACTCTTCATGTTGGTCCTCCCGATCCATCGAAAATCCTTAAAGATAACCTTCAGAACACTTTTCATGTTAGTCCTCTCGATCCAAAAGAATTTAATAAAGTGAACCTTCAGAAAACTCTTAATTTTTGTCCTCCCAATCCAACGTAAATCGATGAAGTGAACCTTCAGAGCACTTTTCATGGTGGTCCTCCCGATCCAACGAAAATTCATAAAGTGAACTTTCAAAACACTTTTATGTTGGTCCTCCCGATCCAACGAAAGTTCATAGAGAGAATCTTCAGAACACTCTTCATGTTGGTTCTCCCGATCCAACGAAAATCCTTAAAGTTAACCTTCAGAAAACTCTTCATGTTGGTCCTCCCAATCCAACGAAAACTCATCAAATGAACTTTCAGAACACTCTCCATGTTGGAGTGGATGTTCAGAACACTCTTCATGTTGGTCCTCCTGATCCAAAAGAATTTGATAAAGTTAACCTTCAGTACACTTTTCATGTTAGTCCTCCCGATCCAATGAAATTTCATGAAAAGAACCTTCATAACACTTTTCATGTTGGTCCGTTCAATCCAACGAAAACTTAAAAAGTGAACCAACCTTCAGATCACTTTTCATGTTAGTCCTCCCGATCCAACGAAAATCCACAAAGTTAACCTTCAGAACACTTTTCAAGTTGGTCCTCCTGATTCTATAAAAATTCATAATATGAACTTTTAGAATTCTTTTCATGTTGGTCCTCTCGATCCAACAAACAAAAATTCATAAAGTGAACCTTCAGAACACTCTTTATGTTGGTCCTCCCGATCCAACGAAAATCCATTGGAAACCTTCGGAACACTTTTCATGTTGGTCCTCCCGATCCAATAAAAATTCATAAAGTAAACCTTCAGAACACTTTTTATGTTGGTCCTCTCGATCCAATGAAAATCAATAAAGTAAACCTTCAGAACACTTTTCATGTTTTACCCTCCCAATCCAACGAAAATTCATAAAGTGAACCTTCAGAACACTCTTTATGTCGGCCTCCCCGACCTTCAGAACACTTTTCATGTTGGTCCTCTCGATCCAACGAAAATCTATAAAGTGAACCTTTAGAAAACTCTTCATGTTGGTCCTCCCGATCCAACGAAAACTCATATAGTGAACCTTCAGAACACTTTTCATGTTGGTCCTCCCGATCCAACGAAAATTTATAAAGTGAACCAACCTTCAGATCACTTTTCATGTTGGTCCTCCAGATTCAACGAAAATCCATAAAATGAACCTTCGAAACACTTTTCATGTTGGTCCTCTCGATCCAACGAAAATCTATAAAGTAAACCTTTAGAACACTTTTCATGTTGGTCCTCCCGATCCAACAAAAGCTTATAAAGTGAACCTTCAGAACACTCTTCATGTTGGTCACTGGTCACCAACCTTCAGAACACTTTCCATGATGGTCCTCCCGGTCCAACATCCATAAAATGAACCTTCAGAACACTTCCCATGGTGGTCACGAAAACTTGTAAAGTGAACAAACCTTCAGAACACTTTTCATGATGGTCCTCCCGATCCAACGAAAATCCAGAAATTAACCTTCGGAACACTTTTCATGATGGTCCTCACGATCCAACGAAAATCCATAAAGTGAACCTTCAGAACCCTTTTCATGTTGGTCCTCCCGATCCAACTTTAATCCGAAAAGTGAACCTTCAGAACACTCTTCATGTTGGTCCTCTCGATCCAACGAAAACTTATAAAGTTAACCAACCTTCAGAACACTTTTCATGATGGTCCTCCCGATCCAGCGAAAATCCATAAAATGAACCTTCGGAACACTTTTTATGTTGGTCCTCCCGATCCAACGAAAATCCATAAAGTGAACCTTCAGAACACTTTTCATGTTGGTCCTTTTGATCCAACGAAAACTCATAAAGAGGACCTTCAGAACACTTTTCATGTTGGTCTTCCTGATCAAACGGAAACTTATAAATCGAACCTTCAGAACACTTCTCATGTTGGTCCTCCCGATCCAACGAAAACTCATAAAGTGAACCTTCCGAACTGTCTTCATGTTGGTCCTCCCGATCCAACGAAAACTTATAAAGTGAACCAACCTTCAGAACACTTTTGATGATGGTCCTCCCGATCCAACGAAAACTCATAAAGTGAACCTTCAGAACACTTTTCATGTGAGTCCTCTCGACCCAACAAACAAAAATTCATAAATCGAACCTCCGGAACACTTTTCATGTTGGTCTTCCTGATTCAACGAAAATTCATAAATCGAAGCTTCAGAACACATTCCATGATGGTACTCCCGATCCTACAAAATTTCATAAAGTTATCCTTCAGAACACTTTTCATGTTGGTTCTCCCAATCCAATGAAAATTCCTAAAGTGAACCTTAAGAATACTTTTCATGTTGTAGTTGTTCATTTCAATCCCAATCGGTGGCTGCGAAGAGCTGCTGAACCGAAAATTAAAGATAACCCACCATTCAATTCCGCGGGAGTTCCATCTCTTTTTTCCGCGCACATCCAGCAGCGCGCACGCACGCAGTTATTAACTACCTCGAATCATCAGTTCAATTAAGGAATCGGATTATCATTGATAGGTGGAATAGGAGGAATGTCCAGGCGCGGGTGAGGAGTTTTTTTTTCTCTCTCTCTTCAATTCACGGCTCGGATTGTTTGATCTTTTTTTTGGGTTTTTTTTTTGCTTTCCGAGCCACCTGCATATGGGTAAAGCGGCACATCTAACTGAACCGCAACAAAAAAAAACTAATAAGTGCTTTCGGGCTTAAAAAAAATGGGATATATATTTCCGCTTTTTAAAGGTGTAGACAAAATCTAGGCCTCGCGGAGATCTCACCCGGGTGAAGATTACACTAATTAAATTTGCAGATTTTTTTTTCAATTTTAAGCGTTAATGTTCGCTTTAAGTTTTTTTTTTCTATTTTTAGGTTGAATTTAAGAAGGAAATGCAATTGAAGTTAAATTTATAATTTGTTTAATTAAATGAGAAATGAAATAAAATGAAAAATATTTTGAAACCTCGTTCATTTAAAATAAATCTAGTTTAAGATAAAAGCATCATTCCTAGACCCGGAAAATCCTAAAATTGATCTGAACAACATAAAAAAATATTCTACGAATTAATTTAACTATCATAATACAATGAACAGCATAAAATTAATTCAGAACCTTTTTTTTCTTTTTCAGGTAAACATAACATCTTCCTACAATAATACAACATAAGACTAAGTATAAACATAGTAAAACCCAGAGTTGATTCTGCGGTTTGATAAAAATGAAACTGTAAAATGGAATCAAATTTGTAAATTTGAAATTGAACACCAATTAACTGTATTTCTTTTCTTTAAAAACGATTGCCTAAATTCTTAATCGGGTTTTTCCAAAAGCGACAAGACAAAAATGTCAAAAATGACATATGACAAAAATAAACGAAAAAAAAAAAAAATTCGGGTCCCTCGTGATTTCAGCTGAATGAATTGACTATAATGTTCTAGAAAAGTTTTTGATTTTTTCATAGTTACTAACAGTAACAAGTACACGCCTGCTTTGTTGATTACTTCATAGCTTACATAGCTTTTGATTAACAAAAGAAATATTCTGAGAGTCTTAGAACAAGTTCACTCGTGTTGGGAAAAAGTGGTAGAAATTTTGACATTTGCAGAACATTTTGAAAATTTTACCATTCAAAAATGGTTTCAAGATCTTTGGGCGTTGTATTTTCTTACAGCACTGTTTCTATTTCAGCCGTATGTGATTAAAATCGAGGTATTTTTGCATCACAGCATGCGAAAATAGAACACGTGTTGTAAAAAAAACTGAAGGCCGAACTAAATTGAAGATCTTGAAAATGTTTTTGCATGGTAAAGTTTTCAAAATGTACCACAAGTCTCACACTTTTTCCCAACACGAGTGAACTTTCTCTTATAATTGATAAATTTGAATGAAAATATTCAAAAAGTGATAAAACTTTGAATATTGATAAATTGCAGCTTTGAGCTAAGTTTTACAGTAGACTGACCGATAACAAAAAAACTCCTTATATTCTACGCGGCATCCCCTAGGTTGATGCCTTTAGGTGAAAAAATGACTTTCTGAAGGATTCAGGTCATTTGGCAGAAGCACGAGCTGGCGAAAGGAATTGAAATTTGTATGGAAATTTTCGGCATAATGTATGAAAAATCGACATTCTTTCACTCATTGTGTTCTAAAATATGTATCCAGTATGCTAGAAAGCTCAGAATTTCAGGAATTTTAGTTCAAACAATGACAAACAAGTTTGTACAAGATTGTGACGCGATACGAGTTGACTGTGCTGAGTTAGGGGCCGTTCACTAATTACGTTAGAACGATTTTGGAATCTTTTAACCCTCCCTCCCCCCCTGGTAAGAAAAAGTAAGATTTTTCAAACCCCCCCCCCCCTCCCCTCTTGTAAGATCTTACGTTTTTTAATCTTTGTGAAATTGGCACTTTTTTTTCAAGAACAACTTGAAAGTTTTAAAATTGTGGCATCTATGCTTCAAAGCAAGTTAAACTTTTTTTTTTTTTTTAATATATCTTTATTAGTACCAATTCATCATTACATTTATATTACATTAATACATTAAATCAGGTGTTCAGTTCAGTAATGAACTTTCAGAGCCCTATAGTTTAATAATCACTAAAATTTATTTATTCGACTTAAATTTGCTGAGCACAATCAAGCATTTTTATAAAGGAGAACATCCTGTAGTGAAAAAAAAATATTTTAAACTAAAAACTAAAGCTATCCTAAAATTAAACTAATTGTAGAGAGAGCGAATCTCTGCGATGGAAGACTGCATCGATTTGCCTCTGAAGTTGGAGATGATTTTGTTGGCCATCTCTTCGATAGATTCAATGCCTGCAATCCTATGAAGATCTTCGGTGCTGTGCCAAGGTGGAAGCCGCAAAATCATTTTCAGAACCTTGTTCTGAATCCTAGCAAGTTAAACTTAATAACTGCATTTGAAGAGCACAATTTATACAAAACAACAGATGAAATGTCACAAACGATTATGAAAAATATCGTTGAAGACATAGCATGTTCGGGGTAGCAATAATCTTTAATAAATTTTCACAATCGAATAAACAATATATAATCTAAATTCCGATTAAAAAAAGGTTGGAAGATCAGGTTCGCACAAGGTGCCATAAAAATTGTTATGTTTTTGACCTTAAAACCATAAAAATCTAAAAAAAATCATTGTATACTACTTGAATTGATGCAAAAATGTTTAACGACAATCACGTTGTCAACTTACCTAAAAGCCCAGACTCATTTCAGTGGTAAGCGATAAAGTTTTAGGATTTTTTGGTAAATCGTTTTAAAATTTAGAGTTGATAGTGATCTCTGAAAAAACTGTCTAGAAAATTCATTGTTTTTTTTTTCTTTGCAATTGTCCCTGTTGATGGGACCGCAAGGCCCAGTGTTGGCTCAACTTGCGTAATTCATTGTTTAATGCGCTTCATATTGATTTTTAAAGATTTTTTCTTGATGAAGACATTTTCGAATTACGTTGGATCCAAATCGTGGTGAAACAACGTGCCACTTTCCTTTTTGTTTCTATAAATTTCTCCTTCTGATAATAATGTGATTTAGTGTTTTTGGTGGCATGTTGGTTTGAATTGATTCCCTATAAATTTTATAGAACTAGCATTTTTTTATCAATTCAAATACATTCAAAGATGTATAACAAAACATCAAAAATATCCAACAGATAAGAAGTGAGAAAAAAATTAAACCTGAGTGTTATGGTTTCGTATGGCTGTGACGAATTATCAATGTAACATTTGGGGATTTTTTTTATTATCTGACAATTTGCGCCGGGGGTCTTCAGATTTTCTCCAAAATTGAAAATTTGGTTCATTTTTGTGACTTAAAAACACATGTATTTTTTCAGATTTCTAACATTTTTATTTTTTGAGTTAGCTTCGGTTAGATTTTTTTGTAAATAAAAAATAACCATTTTTCAAAGCTACATAACTCTGTTGTTTCTCAACGGAAATTATAAAATAGCACATCAAAATGCATTGAAATTTTATCAGCTTTCCAAATAGAATAGTTGAAAAAAATTAAATAATGACCTTCAACATGAAAAGTTGTAAATAAACTTTAAATGGCGTCTAAAAGTACCGTCTGCACCACCGAATATTTTGCAAAAAATACCATTGTATAGCTCGATTCATGATGCAACTTTCATCTGAAGACACCAAAGTGGGCCATTAACACCTTGAAGAGTTATGAAAGAAATAATGACAATAAATCTCTTTTTTTGCATCGAAAACAAACAATGGTGGAACAACTGCGCTCACACATGGAGATAGCGCGCACTTCTTACAACATGGAAACAAAAGAACTTACCAAAGCAGGTAAAAAACACTACTTTTTCGTGCTTTGTAGAGTGTTTGCAGCAAAACTAACTTTAAATTTTAACCAAAATTCTGAGTATCGTATTGTTTAAGTGATATAACTAATATGGGAATGTTGCTTTTACAACCTGTTCATATACTATGTAACTTATTAATTTTTCGATCAAAGATCATTGTGAAGCATAATCAATGCCAATAGTAGAAGGTTCAGTCCCTGTGATTGGGATCACAAAAATGTGATTAAAAAAATGAAATATAGACGTGCTTTACATAGTTTTTATATCGGGAGCTAAGCACTGGACACCAAAATCCTTTCCCATTGATCAAAAAAGTATGAGAAAGTGGCAAATGTTGTAGAAATAATCAAAAAGCTCAGTATGGCCAGCCCAGGCTGTAAAATGATGAAAATATGATACTTTTACCGTATTCGTTTTCTACATTCGCCCAGTTTTGAGGTTTACCATACTAGAACGAACATAATTCGTCGTCAGTGTTTTGTTACCTCGATCGCTCACACACGAATCTTCAGTGTTCCACCGTCCATTTTAAATCAAATCTGGGGAATTACGGATGCAAAACCTAGCGCATAAACTTCTAAAAATGACAGTAAAATGTGCATAACTTGTTGTGACCTGGTGCAAAACTGGGTATAAACGAATACGTTAATAGATTTTTGGATATAACATGAAGTCAGTTAAGCTGCAACAATCTACCGCCCCTTCTTTCATGACAGTCCCATATATATATAGTGCTGTTTTGGAATATATTTTTAAACTGTGA
Source organism: Uranotaenia lowii (assembly GCF_029784155.1). Taxonomy (NCBI): domain Eukaryota; kingdom Metazoa; phylum Arthropoda; class Insecta; order Diptera; family Culicidae; genus Uranotaenia; species Uranotaenia lowii. The sequence continues at coordinate 29,049,106 of NC_073692.1, forward strand.
CCACCACTTTCAGCATAAACGAAAATCGTTTCTAGGTTGTCATAATAAATCGTTAGGCCTGAAATTTTCGAAATTGGGTTATTGGTAAGGTCGAGAGCACCAATTTTTTTCATTATTTGAAACCTTTTTCGAATCTACTAGCATAACAGTCCCATACAAAATATATTTTTCTCGCCAAGCTACTTTCTAAGACTTAAATTTGATCATTTTTGAACTTCTAAATGCAATTGTCAGAAAAAGAAACATACTTTTGCGAAAAAATATCATGAATTCCACATTGTAAGTTGAATCTTTTTACGATTTTTGATTGCATCCGATAGTTTTTCGCTTAGGAAGTCATTCCTAAGAAAGTCAGACCTGCCTTCGAAAACTAGTGTGCATCATTCGACATCAAGTGAGATAAAAAAATGTTTAAATGATTCAAAGCAATAAACCAAAGACTATTTCGCCGAAAGAAACATTGAAAAGTTACCAAATCCGTGGTATTTCACATATGGGACTGTTATTCAGGTATATTTCATATAGGACAGCCACGAATGGATATTTTTTTTCGAAATTTCTAGAACAAAACCTCTTTTTTTTGTCTTTTATGTTGAAGCCTTATGTTGACCTAAACTGACAAAAATTCATATGAGACTGTTATGCGAGTAGGGGCAGCCTGAAAAGGACGAAAAAATAGTGTTTTTTACCAGCTTTGGTAAGTTCTTTTGTTTCCATGTTGTAAGAAGTGCTTGCTATCTCCATATGTGAGTGCAGTTGTTCGACCATTGTTTGTTTTCGATGCAAAAAAAGAGATTTATTGTCATTATTTATTTCATAACTCTTCAAGGTGTTAATGGCCCACTTTGGTGTCTTCAGATGAAAGTTGCATCATGAATCAAGCTATACAATGGTATTTTTTGCAAAATATTCGGTGGTGCAGACGGTACTTTTAGTCGCCATTTAAAGTTTATTTACAACTTTTCATGTTGAAGGTCATTATTTAATTTTTTTCAACTATTCTATTTGGAAAGCTGATAAAATTTCAATGCATTTTGATGTGCTATTTTATAATTTCCGTTGAGAAACACCAGAGTTATGTAGCTTTGAAAAATGGTTATTTTTTATTTACAAAAAAATCTAACCGAAGCTAACTCAAAAAATAAAAATGTTAGAAATCTGAAAAAATACATATGTTTTTAAGTCGCAAAAATGAACCAAATTTTCAATTTTGGGGAAAATCTGAAGACCCCCGGCGCAAACCCGTCAGATAATAAAAAAAAATCCCCATTTCTTACGTACGATCTTTGGAAACGCCCCCTACCCCTAGTAAGAGATCGTTAGTAAATGCGAAACTCCCCACCCCCCTATGTACTTACGTTATTAGTGAACGGCCCCTTATCCGCAATTGAATGTGTGATTTTTTTTCGCATTTGTTTGATACACTGTATTAAAAAATTGTCCGCACAGTAGGTACCTTGAAATCCAAACAATCGAAAAGTGCACTTTTTCAGTCAATAAAAATACTACAGCTACATCATTCGCTGCAGAAACTAGTCCTTTTTGTAGATCAGTATAAAAAATGATTATGAATTAAACCTTAAAAATAATCCAATTCATTTTGTATAGAAAGTCCCAAAAACGACGTCAAAAAATGTCCGTACACTGAGGCCTTTGTCAAATATTAGTCAAGTAAACAGTTATGTGTCAGTCTGTCAAACGCAGAAACGTAAGTTGAATCTCAGTAAAGACAATTTCCAGTGGTCTGAGCGATAAATACGGTAAAATGAACTTTATTTAGCATAAATCAGTAGATTTTCGGGTATTTTTTTTTGTGAGCGTAGGGATTAGGACTGATAGATGAATATGTTATGCAAAGATGAATGTAAAAGACGGAACGGTTTAAATGTGTGTGTGAAATATATTGCGCGTAACGTTGAGTTTGAACGATTTTGTGAACGCGCTCCATCAAACTCTTGAGAGTGACAAAAAATGAGAGAAACGAGAGTTTAACTACGGATGTGTTGATGTTATCTCTTACCGAATAAAAGTTATGTGAGTGTGAATGTTTGAAGAAAAAAGTCAGTTAAGAAACGATGTTTGAAACGGAAACATGCGTTTTTCGGGTAAGAAGTAATCGAAGCGGTATCGAATCTTGGTTTTATCACCACAATTGGTCAGATTCAAACGAAATGTTTATCGTCCGGTCACTACAGTGAGAAACATTTTTCTGTTAATTAAATCCACAAAAATTAACAGGAAAATGTCTGCTCCTCACAAAAAATACCCGTTGACATCCGGAAACATCTGGACCTGAAGAATTAGGGTAAAAGCTTGTCCGAAATTGCAGGTATAATAAAACGGCCATGATTGTCGGTTCAGTATGTCCTTCAGAACTTTAAGAAGATTAACTCCCTGGAGACTACTGCAGGAAAAGGCCGCAAACTGAAGCTTCGGATCGTCACCATCGCATCATTGTCAGGAAAATCAGTCAGAATCCTAAAATCAGTGCCCCGAAACTAGCTGACAGCCCGAAGAATTTTGAAAACACACCGGTTAATCCTCAAACGGTACGGAACACACTTCATGATACCGAGATCGTGTTGCTCGTAAGAAGCCGTTAATATCTGCTAAGAATAACAAAAAAGCGGCTGGAATATGCTCAAAAGTATGTCCTGGAACCGGAAGAGTTCTGGCAGAACTTCATATTCACTGATGAAAGTTAATTTAATGTATTAGGGTCTGAAGGACATATAAAAATATGGCGAATGGTATGGTGGCTATGTAATGGAGTGGGGTGCTTTCAGCACAAATGGCACCGGAAACTTGACATTCATTCACGGAGAAAAATAAATAGATTTATCAGTCATATTACGCGTCTACAGGATTATAAATATGATTGTTTGGTTCTGACCCGAAAATACGATCAAACCAATCATCAGCTTATAAGAGTAGTCTTCACGGAGTGAAGACTAACTGAAGTTCTGAAGGACATACTGAACCGACGATCGTGGCCGTTTTACTATACTTGCAATTTCGGACAAGCTTCTACCGTCATTCTTCAGGTCAACAATCAGTTTCCGGATGTCAACGGGTATTTTTTTTTGTGAGGAGCAGACATTTTCCTGTTAATTAAATCCACAAATTGTTGAAATTTACTGATTTATTCTAAATAAAGTTCATTTTACCGTTTATATCACTCAGACTACTGGAAATTGTCTTTGCTGAGATTCAACTCACGTTTCTGCGTTTGACAGACTGACACATAACTGTTTACTTGACTAATATTTGACAAAGGCCTCAGTGTACGGACATTTTTTGACGTCGTTTTTGGGACTTTCTATACAAAATGAATTGGATTATTTTTAAGGTTTAATTCAAAATCATTTTTTATACTGATCTACAAAAAGGACTAGTTTCTGCAGCGAATGATGTAGCTGTAGTATTTTTATTGACTGAAAAAGTGCACTTTTCGATTGTTTGGATTTCAAGGTACGTGCTGTGCGGACAATTTTTTGATATAGTGTATATCGTGAACGATGTTCGGGCTAATAATCGCACTTACTAAAAACTCTTTTTTCTAATCTCAAAAAATGCAGCAGGTCATAGTTTTTCAAACCTTTCTTTCAATTTTTTGCAAAAATATTTGGTATAAAATAAGCTACAACTTTTCCAAGGACACCAACTTTCTATCTGTTATTATCATTTTGTGACGATGCGATCAAATTAGTACTAGGGTAACGGACTTGTTTTGGACCAGGTATATATTTTGGACCACCTTGTAGCTTTTTGCCAATATTTCTCTCATAAATCATGTTATTCATAAAAATTTTGAACAAATATAGTTAAAGCTACTTCTTATGATTCTAATCACATCTAAAATTTTATTTAAGTAAGCTGTTAACGAAGAGAAAATTGAAAATAAAGTTATGATTTCTCACAGTTGGACCGAATCAGGGCCATTTCAGGAGGACGTGTCATTATTGGAGTCAACTTTCAGGAGGTTTGCTGCATAGATGTGATGAATTTTACAAATACAAACATGTTCACAGCTACGATAAAACACGTGAAAACTATTTTGCAAGCTTGAAAAAGTAAAATAACTGGATTTAATAGCAATTTGACCCATATCAAAAATAGGTCCTACTTTATTCCTCAGGGATTTATTTTGGACCACTCAACATAACCTGGGTATTAAACTTCCTGTTAAATGTTCATGAACGTAATGAAACGTTGTACGACGGTATGAAAGAATTGTGCACACTATTTCAATTACTCATTATGAGTAAAATTTGGAATTTAAGCATGATTTTATTTAATCAACTCGCCAAAGCCCAAACTCGCCATTAGACGAGGTTCACTTTAATCGGCATAAAACCAAGCCAATCATAGTTTTAACTTACTTTTTGTGCACTATGCTTTGGATTACGTTAATCTAACAATCAACATCAATGACAACTTTTCGATAAGCAGTTGTTAAAAGCTACAGCTTAAAGAAGCCTCAAAACATGAAAACTTGGACTTGCACCAATTTTTTAATAAAGTCATTGTTTTTATGCTTCATGAAAAATTATTGAAAGTTCGTTCTAAAAGTTTCAACCATTTAGTATTACCAGTAAAATGAGTGAATTCAGGAATGATTTTTGAGGAAAAAAAACTTGGGTTTGTAGAAGAAACGAAATATACAACCCGTCTAAAAGAGGGGGTTTGGAAAAAAACGACAACAAATCGGCAAATATGCAACGTGTTTAATTTTTGGAACAGCTGAAATATCTCAATTAATATTAGAACAATTTTATCAAATAATATATTCAATTATGGCTATATAAGTTTCAAAACTTGGGAAAAGGTGGTTGAAATGTGTAAATTTTACGAGCGATAAAGTACTAAAAATTTAGTCTTTCAGCCCCTGTGGTTATGCAATTTAAAAAAAAACTGTTGGAAAATTACTCCAACGATAAATTTTATCCTAGAACAAAGTTAATATCAAACTTGAAACAGAATTTTTGTGAAAAAAATCTGGCTTTTAGATGGCTAAAAAGATAGCATAAATCTCGCACATTTTTATTTTTGAATCTATTACAGAACTAAAGCCAAACCAAACCCACTAAGATTTTGGAAGTCAAAATGCATCAATTGGTGCTGCGAAGTTCATGACGTCAGACTTTCTCAACATATCATTGAGTCTCCTGAAGGAGATTTGCGTTCTGAAAATTGAGCCTAAAGATAAGCCAACTGGCCAGTATTGAACACTGCAGAACAAATTTCGTCCAGATTTCAGTGTACTGTCAGAATTTTCATAACACTTGGAACACACTATATAACAGGAATTTTACTGTTTTTACTCTATTCATATTGAACAAACAAAACTTGACTTAAGATAAGACCAAATTATCTGAATAATTCGCATAATTGCGTATCAAGCGCTGTTGAAATACAGCAAAATTTATAAAAAAAACTTATTTAGTTTAAGGGTGGTCCAAAGGTCGGTCCAAAATAGAAACCTGGTGGTCCAAAATACTGACCAGAGTAATATTGAAGAAACGTCTTTTTAGGCTTAAATCTTGTTACATTGCAACAAACGACGATATTTTTCGATAGAAAAAGTCTTGATCTTCGTAATGAACGGATAAAGCAGTCGAAAATTGTAACATAATATTTTTTATTCCAGATAATAGCATAGCCACTTCCCAAAGCGGTCCAAAATAGGTCCGTTACCCTATATAATGATCCACCAACACACCGTTCACGACATATCGATGAAATGCGAAAAAAAATCACACATTCAATTACAAATAACTCATCACAGTCAACTCGTATCGCGTCACAATCTTCTACAAACTTATTTGTCATTGTTTGAACTACAATTTCTGAAATTTTGAGCTTTCTAAAATACTGGATACATATTTTAGAACACAATGAGTGAAAGTATGTCGAATTTTCATACATTTTGCCAAAAATCTCCATTCAAATTTCAAGTCCTTTGCGCCAGCTTGTGCTTCTGTCAAATGACCTGAAACTTTCAGAAAGTAAATTTTTCACCTAAAGGCACCAATCTAAGGGGTGCCGCGTTGAAAAAAATGTTGTTTAAATCATCCCAAATCTTTCTAGGGAGAGATTCGGGTAGTATGTTACAATTTTATATTTTTGTTGTTGTGAGTTTCATTGTAAGGATTGTAATATAGAATACTAAAATCCTTCAGATGGGATAAAATTTCAAAATATTTCAGTGCTTTGTTCAATATTTTTTTTTACTCTTTAAAAAGCGAGTAATGGCGCTCAAACCATGGTCGATGACTCGAATTGTACAGTGGTACAGGTACAGGTACAGGTACAGGTACAGAGAATTTTAAATTTCAATAGTGTACCATTTTTAAGGTGAACTTCATTTCCATCCATTGAAGAAAGAATTGCAAAGGATAAACATCAAGGGGCATAGAAATATCTTAGCGTCTATGCTCCCAATGGCAATGATAACACATCTTTTTATCACCGAAACGTATGGTACTGTTGTCCATGTTTCTTCCTCTCCTAGTTTCCAGTTGTCTCTGCGTCCAATACTGCACAGTGGGCTCGGCCAAATAAGAATGAGTAGTAAATGTACTTTTACTTTTTAATGAAACTTGAAAATGTTTAAAATTGCTAAATGATTCGTCTTTTGAATGTAGCATTTTGCTAAAGAAATGGCCAAATTCTCAACTTGTTAGATTTAGAAGCCTCAAAAACCTTCCTGCTTTTAAAAATCACCAGAGACTTCAACGAAACAACAAACGACGGTAATGTCGGTAGCTCGACTGAAAAAGAAACCTAAAACAAATTAAACAAGGGTTCGAAATGTTAAAAGTTTTCAAAAGAAAAAAAAAACAACAACTCAAAGACATGAACCACACGGCCCTCGAATCATCATCACTCAATTCAATCACCGAACTAATTACTCCGGCACGAAGTGAATCGAAGAAAACGATACATATCCCGGCCTCTCTTCTGGTCCGTCCAACCAACTAACTAATTTAGAAAAGAAACTTGTTGCTCATGTCCAGCAGATGACGAACAACGATCCAGCAACGATCGAACGAATGAGAACGACGAAAAAAAACTACTACTCCAAAGACCGGTTGTTGTTTTTGTTGTTGTTGCCATTATTGTAGGAATGAGGCAAACCCACACCGATTCCGATCCGATCCAATCCGAGTCGAACCGACAGCTAACCGACCGGTGTTAATTTTCTGATCCCATAGCGCTGGGGCCCAGGAAATTGTACGTTACATTCATTTCGGTGGGATCTGGCTGGACCCTGGATTGCTCCTCCCGAGAGCCACACGAGTTCAGCTTGGTTAAGTTTTTTTTCGTTGCTTGCTGCCGTCCATTCCATCTGCGCTGTTGTTTAGTGGGGATGCTATAATTAGCGAACCATGATGGTCGTAAAGTTTCGTCGGACCGAATTTTTCCCGGAGAATTGTGCTGTTGGAACCGCAAGTCGTCTTCGCCGGACCTTCCAAAAAACGGAGGAAAGAAGACTGGGCACATTCACACATCTCGCGTAGATCTCTCGTAGATGGAGGCCTGGCGCACTCCGAGGGATGGACAACAACAAAAAAAGAGAAGAAGCTTGTGGGGGAAAGATCATCCACACGGTATAAACTTTTTTTTCTCTAAATTTCTATGAAGTATTAACAGCATCTCTGGCCCCGGTCATAAACGGTTTGCCTACGGTAGACCTACAAACTTGATCGAGTGCAGAGAGGAAAAGATTCAAATTTCTCCAACCACAGGGTCCACAACAACAACAGCTCTGTCTGTATATGGCTGTGTGAAGTTTGGAAATTTTGTGCTAATGCGTATTAGAAGATGTTGTGGGGTTCGTTCGGAGAGGAGATTGAAGACGAACGCATAAGTGCGGGGATCAGGAGAAAAAAGGGCTGACATAGTTATGCCTAAAATCGTACCACACTGGACCAAGGTTTGGATTCTTCCTTTTTCTTTTCCAAAGAAAGGGAAGATATTTAGTATGGGGCTCGCCACTTTATGGTACCTTGGTTCAGGGAGTCACGGGTATTGTGGGCTTTTTGTTTGTGACATTGAAGCTCGAAAGCAATCGAATGAAAATTAGAAATGTCTAAAGTCTCATGTGATGTAGGGGAAAGGTTTCCTAAATGGGCCTATCGGGTTAAATGACCCTACGGCTGTTTGATGAAATGGCTGACTAGACAGCTTATCTGACCAATGCATTTTAAGGGTGATACGCTTAGTACATAAGGCAAGAAAGAATTTTATGAATTTATAAACTCAAAAAAATTTAAAAAATCATACAAGGTACATTTTGATGTAATATTTCGACTTTTATAAATTATACGTAAAGATACTTAAAACAAAATCTAGGATGGTTTTTGTTTCTTACTCAAATGAACTTAAGAAATTAAACATATTTCAGCTTTTGTGGAGGTTTAATAATGATTGTACAGTGGAACAATAGGGTGTTTCTGTATGCCCCCATCATGTTTCTAAAATGCCTCCATCCTAAAATAACAGGTTAAATAGAAGAAATAAATTATTTTTGTCATTGAACCTTCAAATCTAAGCTCTGAATAGCATCTTAAAAGAGAATTGAAGATCTAAAAACAGATTTGATAAAGTTTTTCTCATTGATGAACTGCCCCCATAGTATGGCAACCCTAACTTTTGTTTTATTTTATAAAATCATAATATACATAGATTTTTATAAAACTTCAGCTTTGTCGGAAGGAAATTATTACTTTCTAGCAGTTTCAATGAAATTATACGGAAATATTGCTCAAAAAACAGAAATTTTGTCCAAAACATAAATAGGCGCATTTAGCCCGCACGGTTTGAGGTTCGGCATTTTAGACAACACTTACAATAAAATCGTTTTCTTAGAAACAGAAGAAAATTTTAACATACAAATTTTTCCATTGTATAGAAAACAGATGCTTGCACACGTGTATATAGTTTTTGTACACATATTCGATGGGATATTTGATTAAATCAGTGTTCTGCTTAATAGGCGCATATAGCCCGCTCCTCCCCTACGCAGGTACTTGTCTTAAATAGAGTGATCAACTAAAAATATTTCACTTTTCTCGAAACCTCTAAAATAAGCTAACGACTGTACCCGATAAATATAAAGGCAACACTTTATATTGTGAATAACTTTTTGTTGATACTCACGGTTTCGGCGGATCCACATTGCTGCCGATTGCAGCAGAACCAAAACATTGTTTGTTTTGGTTCCTCTTGCTATTCCCAATTCGCAATCGAAAAACAAATGATTGCTGATGACAGGTGATGATGATAAACGCGGTACAAATGTTCACATCTGTGGGATATGCTAGTTATAATCAAAGACTACAAACAAAGTCAACTGGCATCCCTCTCTGACAGCATACGAGCATCGATGAACGTTGACACATTTTTTTGTCCAAAAATGGCTCCTGGCAGGATCGCCAAATGTGAAATCGCCGATAAACTCACGGATGACTGGCCTCTTCAATGCGTCACTCGCTTCTGGCGCTTGTGCACAGCGCGCGCGTCGAGCGGTTGACGGAGGGAGCAGGACAACGGAGAAATGTGTCAACGTTCATCGATGCTCGTATGCTGTCAGAGAGGGATGCCAGTTGACTTTGTTTGTAGTCTTTGATTATAACTAGCATATCCCACAGAATAGGCAGCAACTAGCATATCCCACAACATCATCACACGGTTTGGCGGGAATACTCGAATTGGGTTTGTGGTGAAGCAATAGTGTTGCCAGATATTCTGGGTAAGAATATCAAAGTACTCATTGAGAAATGAGTACTTTCCCGGTTAGGGAATATAAGAAGTGGAAAGGGACAATTAGCTTTCGCTAAGGACGAGGCAGACATCAATCGGGCTCTAGAGAAACTACACCGAGCGATCGCCGTGGCCGACGATACGTGCATCCGACGTGTTCCTGTGAGGGGTAAGTTTATTGGTATTGACTTCCACACTCAGCTCCTTATTAGACTTCGCAATGTTCGTAGACGCCAGTTTCAGAGGACCGGAGATCTGAACCGTAAGATAGAAGTGTCCGATCTAAATAAGTTGATCTCTTCCAGAATGGACTCACTCCGAAACAAAAATTTTGGACGTGTTATCCAAAATTTGGACGAACGTTCCAGACCATTCTGGAAAGTAGCCAAAGTACTTAAATCACACCCTAAACCAGTTCCCCCTCTTAAAGTTAGTGACGGTCTGCTCATTTCACCTGTCGAGAAGGCAGATGCGATAGGAAACTACATCGCCTCATCGCATTTGCTTGGCTCGAACATGGCCAGTCCATTTGTAAGTCAGGTTGCTCAATGCGTCTACACCCTTGATAACTCCCCTTGCAGAGTACCCCGTGGAGACCAAATCTCTGCCGAACAAGTGAGCTTAGCGCTGAGGGCTTCCAAGAACATGAAAGCTCCCGGGTTTGATGGAGTTTTTAACATTATCTTAAAGAAGCTTAACACCAAAGCCTACCAGCTGTTGAGCACTATCTTCAACAAGTGTTTAAAATTGCACTATTATCCAAGCATCTGGAAGGTAGCCAAGATCGTTCCGATTCTCAAACTCGGAAAAGACCCTACTTTACCCTCAAGTTACCGACCTATAAGTCTCCTCTCAGCGCTGGGCAAACTGTTCGAAAAACTTATTCTCAATCGTCTGCTACAGTTCGTACAGGACCACAATATATTATTGCCTGAACAGTTTGGTTTTAGACATGGTCACTCACCACCCACCAACTAGTAAGGGTAATGAACACCATCCGGAGGAATAAGGCTGTTTCCAAGTCAACAGCCATGGCTGTACTAGACGTCGAGAAAGCCTTTGACAATGTTTGGCACGAGGGACTTGTGTACAAGCTTTGTTCCTTCAATTTTCCGAAACATTTGATCAAAATCATCCGTAGCTATCTTCAACAAAGGTCGTTCAAGGTATCTCTGAATGGATCCCTATCAAGCACGTACGCCATTCCAGCAGGTGTTCCGCAGGGCAGCCTGCTTGGCCCTCTGCTTTATAGCCTTTACACCACCGATATTCCATCGATCGGCGATGGCTGCGTATTCTTTTTATTCGCGGACGATACTGCGATTGCCATCAAAGGGAGAAAACCTCGCGAAATTACTAACAAACTGCAGCTATGCCTTGACAGCTTTGTTGACTATGCAAATAAGTGGAAAATAAAAATAAACGCATCTAAAACCCAAGCCATTCTGTTCCTGCACAGGCAATCCCCTAAACTGGTACCTCCCCCATCTTGCGCTGTGACTATGAATAGCTCAACGGTTGAGTGGTCCGCTGAAGTCACTTATCTTGGATTGTTGATCGATCAAAAACTATTATTCCGCTCGCATGCTCCGCTTTGAACAGGTGTTTATATCCGTTGATAAAACGTAAATCCCGCCTCTGTAGGGGTAACAAACTGGCCGTCTACAAACAAATAATTGCACCCGCGATCTTCTACGTTGCTCCGGTGTGTGGTGGTCATGTGCACAAACTCACAGGAACAAGCTCCAGAAGATGCAGAACAGATTTCTGCGGATAATGCTAGATCGCCCGTTCGATACTAGAATTTCGGAACTCCACCAAGATACCAATATCCCATAAGTTGATCCTAAAATTAATGATATTGTTTCCAAATTTAAAGTAAAATGCCAAATCTCTGAACATGCCTTAATAAGCAACCTGTACAAAGTAGATTAGTTGTATATTAGGATAATTTTGTTGTAGTTGTACATAGTAGCTTTAGGTAGAAAATCTTTAAAATTCAAACAAATCAATCCCACTAAGGTGGTCAACACGAACAATTTATCCAAGATTTAACATTGTAAACATTAATCAAAATACAGAAACAAAGCTGAAAAGAGAAAAATTCTGTATCACTTCATCAAATGTAAATGTGTAATTTAAAAACAACATCTGAGAATAAACATAATTTTAATGCAAAAAAAAAATTAGCTATCGGAAGTTGGAAGTTGGTAAGAATGGGTAACTAACACCTTGACTCAATAAGGTCTTTCCACCTACAACATATTCTGAATTATGTCATCGATCGCCACGTTAAAAAATGCTCTAGCGGCGGAAATATGTATGCGAATTCCCTGGGTCACGACTGAACTGCGTTGACGGCAAAAAGGTGTACCCTTCGAAAATATAAGAAGAAAAATTCATCCCACACCGAGGATTTATGTCTTGAACTTTACTCCGCTTATAAAAAAGCCAGTGAACGTTGTTACCATAACTAACTACGTCGCGTACAACGTAACCTCAAGTCTTGACAAAAATAGTTTTGGAAACACGTAAATAGTCAGCGGAAGAACCTGGTATATCTTCAAACATGTTTCTGGCCGAACTCCGATCGTGGAATCTGCGATCTCTTCGCCCAAAAAATTTCTAGTAAATATCTTTACTTCAGTTTCGACATCCCCAGAACATTTAGCTAGCGCTGTCAGGAACGTTTCGCTTTTGGGGTTTTTCAATATATGGTATTGAATTCGAGGAGGCAGTCATCTCTAAAGCAGCAGCGAAGCTCAAGAATTTCTTTTCTACAGGCCCGGACGGGATACCAGCTGCTGTTTTGAAAAGTTTCATGCCTGTTTTGCTGACCCTTATTCGGCTTATTTTTCAAGCTTCGCTTGATAGAGCTATCCTCCCTTTACTATGGAAGGAAGCTTAAATACATGTTCCCGGTTCATAAAGAAGAAGATAGGAAAGATGTCAACAATTACCGTGGAATCTCTGGCTTATGTTCGATTGCCAATAAACAGCAAGGATTCATGCGCAAACGCTCTACTACAAGGAACTTGCTAACGTTTACTTCTATTGTGCATAAAGTTTTGCTCTCAAATCTCAAACTGATGCTATCTTTACCGATCTGAAATTGCCATCGGAAAACTCGAACGCTAAGGATTCTTGTTTCTGGCTGGTTCCGCAGTTACTTAACTGGCCGAAAATTGATTGTTCGAACGGGGGATACCGTTTCCAGGAAGTTCCCTGCCACCTCCGGTGTACCCCAAAGTAACCATATAGGACCGATTATTTTCCTAGTTTATTTCAACGACATGTTGTCACTTCTCGACGGCCCCAAACTTTGCTATGCTGATGACCTAAAACTGTTTTACACCATAAACGACCACGACAACATACATTTTTTGCAATGTCAGTTGAACCTCTTTGCTGATTGGTGCGACATTAACTGCCTGCTATTAAATCGCAGCAAATGTGCAGTCATCAGCTTTTCTCGTAAGCGTTAGCCTTTAATTGAGGAGTACTTCCTTGGAGACGAACCCATCGCACTTGTAAACCACGTTAACGATCTTGGCTTATTCTTAGATCAGCGCCCGGAATTCAAGGTACACACCAACTACGTGATTGACAAAGCATCCAGAAGTCACGGGTTCATTTCTAGAGTAACGAAGGACTTCAAGGACATGTATTGCCTGAAAAGCTTATTCTGCAGCATCCTTCGTATTCCATCCTTGAATACGCATCAGCTGTCTGGTGCCCCTTCTACTCAAACGGCATCGATCGGCTCAAGGCTATTCAGCGACGATTCTTGCGATACGTCTTTAGACATCTGAACTGGCAAGACCCTTTTCGCTTGCCTAGCTGAGAAAATCGATGCCATCTCATTTAGATATTGAAACCCTTGAAGCTCGCAGACATGCAACATGTGCCTCATTCGTCGCCGATCTTCTGACATCGTGAATCGACAATCCCACGCTGCTGGAGGCTATTCCGCTTGATGTACGACCCGGTGGTCTACGAAATCAGGATCTTGAATTGTATATTCTAGAGCTTTACTGAATAGTGGTATTCTGCCAACGGCCGAATATCAAATATTGACCTTTTCAACTATTCGGCCGGATATTCGGACGATAATTCCATAAAGTTTTTGATGACAAAACCAAAAGCGGTTATTTAATTTTCCTTCCTCATGTTTTTGAGTCGATTATTTTCAACAAGATGATATTAACAGATTTTTCAATAAGGGGTCTCTCTGATTTTCTAAATGTCACCAAAAACTAAAAGGACCTCAGATGACTTGTCGCATCTAGGATGCAATAGGATCGTTTAACGGTTTTTCGGAACTTTTGGACATCGACGTTTCGAGGGATGTTTTACGAAGAAAAGTGATATAGGCCTAGGTGATTAATTGTTTTGTTTTTAATTTTAATTTTAAGTAGTCATTTGGATCAATATGGCATCCGTTGATCAGAAATAAATAACAAATAACAAATAAACATTCATTTGGTAGCCCTAGAAGGGTCTTCAAAGACTCATTCGAAACCCATGTTCACGCGACTAAGTGAACGCTACACGTTGGGCTGGTATGTGTGTTCGTTTAGTTTTCATTCTCTTTCCCCTCGGTCTGTGTTTGCCTATATTAATTTAATAGACAGTTTGGAATTTTTCCCCCAGCCTACTTCGAGTGCTTCCCACATTCGGCATCCCCCCTTACCGGCTAAGCAATTCAGCCGCAGCTAAGTGATGGGATTGTGTGAAGACAAAACGGACCCAAGTAGACAGTAGAAAGGAAGCAACAAAAATCGAACAACCCAACGCAAATCCGCGGCGGCCCCAAATGGCGGACAGTTTTCGTTCCACAGAAGAGAAAAATAAAGTCGAGCGACCGACCGGCGAGACCGCCAGAGCAATACAAATTCAATAACATAGTTTTCTTTTCGATTTTATTGATGGAAAAGAAACACAAAAACAAATTCCTCCCAACACCCCAACTCCCCTTTTCCAATTCAAAACTAGGTCCTGCCCACAACACCTTATTCCGGAAAGGGGCGAATCGGCCTCGCGTTAGGAAGAAAAAAAAAGTGTTACCGTTTGCTGATAAGCAAATGATTTTGGTCCCCCAATATGGGACGCTTATGAATGAGGTGGCCATCGTTGTGGCAATGAAGTGATAAAGCTTTGTCAAAACGATTAGCGTGGTGATGGCGATGGCGAACTTTGGAAGCTTTCGGTTATTGATTTGTCAGGAATGTTAATGGCCAGGCTAGACCGTGCATTTGCTAGCCAAATCGTGCAGCTTGATGAGTTTATTTTGTGGAGGACATTTGGAAATTGGGCTTGCCTCAAATTTGCCATTTTTAATAATTTGAGAAGTTGAGACGCTATTTGTGAGAAATTTTCTTCTATTGGGAGTTTTTCTGAATTGGATTCAAGAATTCAAACCACACAAATTTCAAATTAATGTTTTTTGACTAGTTTACTGGTAACGAAATGAATGTTCAAGCTTAATCCGCCAAATCATTTTGATTTTAATCTTCAATTTCGGATTTACGTTTACTTCGCCATACCTCGAAGGGAACGTTTAGCCAGCATCCTTTCGAATTACTGTGCAAGCGCACATTTTTTTTTTATTTCCCCCAACGTAGCTGTCAATCTGGCAAAAGGATAACATTCCGGCAGCTTTCCCAGACTCATCCCAGCGAGCTACCCGCAAGGAGAAAAAAAAACAATCCAAGAGCAGCAACAGCGATCAACCAAACAATGCAAGACATGTGTCACTCAGGCATTTCTTCTTTCACTGTCACCGAAAGCAGTTAACAAACTATAGGGGGAAAAAATCCTTCCGTCCGATTTGTGGCAGCCCAAAAAGCCCCAAAATGGAACCCGGGAGACCGATCCTCGCTTCCTTCCGCATCTTTCTCGTTCTTTGAAGCGAAACCAAGTGACTTCAACGCAGGTCTGACTAGGAACCCCAAAACTTTTCTGCAGCAATAGCGTAGCGGAGTAACAAAAACAGAACCGACGGGGTGGACCAGAAGGATCGGGATCGGGGATGCTGCAGATGCAGACAGAAAACCCGAAAATAACTGTCAATTTAGCAATTAAGTGTATTCCCGCGAGATGAATCGTCGCGCTGAGTTGATGCAGGAAAAATCAGTCAGTGGGTGCCTCTGGGGCTGCGAGGCAGCTTCCCTTGTCGGGTTTGCCCTGGACTCGTCAAGCATAACTTATCGGAAGGGTTTATTTATGTTTGAGTCTGAAATTTTGCTGACTGGTCATTTTAGTTCCAAGACTTCTCAAACACAGATATCAAAATTAAAGACGTAAATTTGGAAACTAGATTTTTTTAAAAACCCAAGTAAAAAGCCTCTACGCCCTTCCGGTTTCATTACGGCAGCTTCCAGCTTTCTTCATGCCGTAACATTTGGGGACATTGATCTGCCAAATTACGGGCAAGACGTCTCACGTGGACATTCAGCTGGTAGAGGAAGCGCTGGGAGGGAAATCATCAACCTTGATGGCCCTTGACGCAGCTACCGATGCTTGTCGGGCAAGTCCGTGCCTCGCGTGTACACGTACGGACAAGTTACGAACGCAAGTACTTACACCGCCGGACGTTTTCCAGCGATGGCCGGACGGCCGAATGACACGGATGGATGGCTGGACGAAAGGACGCATGTTGTCGTTTTTTTGTTGTTGATTTGTAGTGCAATGGTTTGCTGCATCTCACGTTTGTGAACCGGACCAAAAACAAGTAAAAAAAAGACTTGCATCTGCGGTAAGTTATCCGTCCTTCAACGCACCCGGAATGAATCTCGATCGCTCGTAAAAGAACATTCCGTATCAAGCCCGGTTTTGAAAAAAAAATCATCATTCGTTGAAAACCGTTTGAGGTTATTTTAAAACCGAACTGTAACCTTGTAAATTCAAAATGCCCTTGTGATAGAATACTGCATACTTTCAGGAGTTTAAAAAGGAGATATTTGAGAAAAATTAGTTTTTGAAAGTTGGCATGCTATTTACAGTCAAAGCAGTTCCATGAATGTTCTTGGACAAAAAAAAAACAGCTGGCCATTAGTCGGGGAAAATTAAGGATGAGCACGCTCTTTCGGAATGCGATGAGCTAATTCGCCGTGAAGAAATTTCTGCTGCAAACGACATCTTCAATTCCCTTTATTTCCCCACTTTAACTCAACCGCACCGACAGACAGTGACTAATAACCAGCTTCAATTGAAGAATGCTTGTTCTACTCACTCAAAGCTACTCTCATTTGTAATTTTCTTAGCGGATTCGCTGTCATCGCCAGCAGTGAAGACGGACATAAAGTTTAACGCCCTCTCTCCGAATCTTCACTGAGGGAGGAAGACCAAACCGAACCGATCAGGTCCGCAATATTCTGGTCAGGAAGCTCACGGAAACAGATCTTGACAAGTCTAAATTGCAGAAAAAGTGTTTATAGAATAGCTATTCGTTATTTCGCATAGTCGATGTTTAGTTTCAAAGCGGCTCAGCTATTAGCTGACTTCTTTTTGAAAATCTTCCTTTTCTGAGATCGATAGAAAATTTTGATTTGCAACTCGTGGATGAAATACGCTTCTCAGTTCGATTAGCTTTCTAAGACAACTTTTGAACCTGGAGTGTTTCTAATTTCAAATGACAAAAATGACAAAAATGACAAAAATGACAAAAATGACAAAAATGACAAAAATAACAAAAATGACAAAAATGACAAAAATGACAAAAATGACAAAAATGACAAAAATGACAAAAATGACAAAAATGACAAAAATGACAAAAATGACAAAAATGACAAAAATGACAAAAATGACAAAAATGACAAAAATGACAAAAATGACAAAAATGACAAAAATGACAAAAATGACAAAAATGACAAAAATGACAAAAATGACAAAAATGACAAAAATGACAAAAATGACAAAAATGACAAAAATGACAAAAATGACAAAAATGACAAAAATGACAAAAATGACAAAAATGACAAAAATGACAAAAATGACAAAAATGACAAAAATGACAAAAATGACAAAAATGACAAAAATGACAAAAATGACAAAAATGACAAAAATGACAAAAATGACAAAAATGACAAAAATGACAAAAATGACAAAAATGACAAAAATGACAAAAATGACAAAAATGACAAAAATGACAAAAATGACAAAAATGACAAAAATGACAAAAATGACAAAAATGACAAAAATGACAAAAATGACAAAACTGACAAAACTGACAAAAATGACAAAAATGACAAAAATGACAAAAATGACAAAAATGACAAAAATGACAAAAATGACAAAAATGACAAAAATGACAAAAATGACAAAAATGACAAAAATGACAAAAATGACAAAAATGACAAAAATGACAAAAATGACAAAAATGACAAAAATGACAAAAATGACAAAAATGACAAAAATGACAAAAATGACAAAAATGACAAAAATGACAAAAATGACAAAAATGACAAAAATAACAAAAATAACAAAAATGACAAAAATGACAAAAATGACAAAAATGACAAAAATGACAAAAATTACAAAAATAACAAAAAATACAAAAAATACAAAAATTACAAAAAATACAAAAATTACAAAAATTACAAAAATTACAAAAATTACAAAAATTACAAAAATTACAAAAATTACAAAAATTACAAAAATTACAAAAATTACAAAAATTACAAAAAATACAAAAATTACAAAAAATACAAAATTTACAAAAATTACAAAAATTACAAAAATTACAAAAATTACAAAAATTACAAAAATTACAAAAATTACAAAAATTACAAAAATTACAAAAATTACAAAAATTACAAAAATTACAAAAATTACAAAAATTACAAAAATTACAAAAATTACAAAAATTACAAAAATTACAAAAATTACAAAAATTACAAAAATTACAAAAATTACAAAAATTACAAAAATTACAAAAATTACAAAAATTACAAAAATTACAAAAATTACAAAAATTACAAAAATTACAAAAATTACAAAAATTACAAAAATTACAAAAATTACAAAAATTACAAAAATTACAAAAATTACAAAAATTACAAAAATTACAAAAATTACAAAAATTACAAAAATTACAAAAATTACAAAAATTACAAAAATTACAAAAATTACAAAAATTACAAAAATTACAAAAATTACAAAAATTACAAAAATTACAAAAATTACAAAAATTACAAAAATTACAAAAATTACAAAAATTACAAAAATTACAAAAATTACAAAAATTACAAAAATTACAAAAATTACAAAAATTACAAAAATTACAAAAATTACAAAAAATACAAAAATTACAAAAAATACAAAATTTACAAAAATTACAAAAATTACAAAAATTACAAAAATTACAAAAAATACAAAAATTACAAAAATTACAAAAATTACAAAAATTACAAAAATTACAAAAATTACAAAAATTACAAAAATTACAAAAATTACAAAAATTACAAAAATTACAAAAATTACAAAAATTACAAAAATTACAAAAATTACAAAAAATACAAAAATTACAAAAATTACAAAAATTACAAAAATTACAAAAATTACAAAAATTACAAAAATTACAAAAATTGTGGATGAAAATGGGATTATTTTACAAAAAAAAATCAAAACTTTTGAAATGTATAGATTTTGAATTTCGTTGCTTCCCATCACTGGTCATGAGGACGACCCTTTTCGTCGACCCCTGGCGAAACATTTGACATCTGAAATCGATTGGCCGTCCCCGAAAACTACCGTGTGGAAATTTTCATCCCAATCCGATGTCAACGATGACGACGATATTGCAAAAATATTGAAAGGTAAATATGGACGACCCTCTTTGCCGGCCTCTTACACTGAATTTAATACCTGAACTCCATTGCAAGTAATGGAAACTAGGTTTTTGATTTTTTATTTTTTTGCTGATTCTATTGAATATTATGAGTATCAAACATCTATCTCACGGCGTACAACTTTTTGATGTGTAAACAAAAATTAGATGCATGAGTTTTGAATGGTTTATTTAAAATTCTGAACTTGTTAAGTTACATTTTTTTATGTAGAGTTTCAATATGAAAAGATAATGGAAAAGCCATGCTGAACTTATAATAAAAAATAAATAACAGCTCGTAAACGTCATATCGTGTCGTTAAAGGAAATGTCTTTGGCCTAGAGTAATGTTGCTATATTGCCCGGTTTTATACAGGTTTGCCCGGATGTGTAATACAAAATTTGGGAACAGTCCGGCCCGGCCTTGTTGTCCGGATTTCTTTGAAAAATGCCCGCATTTTTCACTTTATTTGGCAAATCAAACAAAAAAAACAAAAAACGCCTCCAAAACGAAATTTTCTGAGCAAGTTTTATAAAAATGATCATGAAAGGTTTCTTGAATGCCTAAAATACGATAAAAAATCCGTCGATGAGTTTTGATGCCCGGATTTTGCATGTTCTTTTTTAAAATTGCCCGGTTTGTCCGACCCGGACCATGCTGAAAAAATTCTGGCAACCTTATCTAGAGTCATATATGTGGGAAATAATTATTTTATCAATTAAGCTAAATACTTAAAGTTTCCATAATTTTTAAACATAAATAAATATTATCGTGATTCATAAGAAACTGGAATTCATTATAAACGTTATTCTATGCATGAGTTGGTTAGAGCAACGTTGCTGAAATCACAGAAAATTCTGCAATTTCACAGAATTTTGAGCAAACTTTTATCACAGAATCTGTGTCAAAGAACACAGAAATAGAAAATATCACAGATTTCACAGATTTTCCGAAGTTTGAATGGATTTCCAAAACTATAATTTTTTGGACAAAATAAAATTTAGATTTCTTACTATCAATTAGAAAAGTATGATAAGATTTCTATTGTTAATTGATTTTACCCATTTTTTGGCAACCTTAGTTATGAACACTATTCATTTTTTTTTTTGCAAAATCTGTAATTTAAGGCATATGTTTGTACTATTGAATTTTCAAATTTTCAAAAGTTGTTCGGGGCAGTTGGAAATAAATTTGGACGGATATTTTGCGTACAACTTTGGAAAGCTACGTTTTTGTTATTTACGTAAAAACGTTAATTTATGAACTTGAAAATCTTTAAAGGTAGCATTGAATTAAAGTTTTCACAGTTACACAAAGAATAGCTGTTCAAGATGTTGACAGTACAAAATGTTTCCGCACTAGATCATATTTTAGTTCCACACAAGATCAGAATTCAATCCTCAGTAAAATAGCTCTAGAGTTATTGAAATTTACTTTAAAATATTCTACAAACCATCATTAGAAAGCAGAAACCGAGATCTATCCGCTGAACTAAAATAAAAGGTTAGATATGACTCATATCCATACCGTATGATCAACTGTTCCGAGTTGAGTCAAGATAATTTACCTAAGTTTTTCTTTTTTTTTTAAACATTTCATGTATAGATAGATGAAATTCTTCATATTATGTCATAAGTTCACACTTTATTCATCTCAGGGTGAAAAGAAAATATTGTAAAAACCTTTTAACCTTTTAGTTCTTAACAAGTTTTGAAAAGTTTTGTGTTCTACTTACTTACTTCTTTGTTCTTTTTTTCCAAGAGCAAGATAAGGCGCTTAAACCTTTGTCAATAATCAGAAATGATGGTTTACAGAAATCCGGAATAATGCGAAATGGTAAATATATTATGTTAAAATATTAACAAGTATTACTTTTAGTTATCACTCACTCTTATCATATCGTTTTATGATTTCTGTGTACAAAATAACTCATCTCCAGCCGCGAAAGGATGAGACATATTTCGACTAACAGACCCGACCGCTTTATGTTTTCTATTATTTCAAGGTTTTTATGTTAATATAATGGAAAATATGACAAATAATACAAAAACAAGAAGAATAATAACAATCTTTTATCATTCTCCGGAATCAGAAAAAAGGGGGTAAAATCTTCAAACAATCAAACTATCCAAATTAAAACTTTCACCTCAGACCATAGTTCAATTGCAACCATCGAACTAAGTCAAATAGGATTAGTCTAGGCAGATTACCGGATCACAAAGCGTAATAAAGAAGGTACCAGCAACAAACTCCCTCTCATTACCCAATACCATTTTGGTTGGGATAGTTTTTTTTTGTTATTTTTTCTTTGTTTTCCCCAGCTCATATTTTGGTCAAATCATATTTATGTTCACCAACTTTTCCTCCCATCCGCATCACTTTTCTCACACTCGAAATGGTGGCCATTTTTCTGTTTCATTTTTATTGCTGTCGGCCGTCATAATCTATCGTACTTTATGTAGCTTAGCAGAACGAAAGCCAACCATTCATAGCGTTTAGCTAAGCTTTTCGTTGGAGCGCTGAAACGTTGAAACGAGAAAAAAACGAATGGAAAATGGCACATCGAAAAAAAACTTAGTCGAATCACTTTCCGTTTTTTGATCGTTTTGAGCGTTGATTATTTTGGTGTTTTTTGAAGGGGGTTTTAACTTCGCACGAATTATTATTTCTTTCCGCGAAATCTTACTGGAGGAAATCGCACGAAACAAATGGTGCCCTCGTTTGGAGCTCTATTTTATCACCAAACTTCGGTTTTCTTTTGATTTAATTATTTACTTTTATTCGAGAGTTAGAAGCATTTCTTTCAAATTACATATTGGATTAATCAGTATTAATCAATCAATAAGAAGTTGAGCGTATTTGAAAAATTTAAGTAATCTCTCAAGAAGCAACTACGTAATGAAGAGGATTTTCCACCTGCACCGATTTGAATGAAGAAGCCAGCCGCTAAGCCGCCTTAGGGATTCGGTCAGCCGGACGCTTCATAAAAACCAACAATGAGTGAATTACTACCTAAATCTGCATCGATCAGCCAGCCAGTACTTGATGAGATGATCGCTTATGAGCATAAAATCTCAGCTCGCCGCGCGTCATCATCAGTTGCGCCACTTGCGCCTCGTACGCATACGCAAGGTAGCAGCAGTGAGAGAGCGATAATCAGCAGCATCCCCACGTTGTTGATGACGCGTCGCGCCAGCTTCCCGCCTGCCATCTTCCGAGATAGCCAAAAGCATAAATTTCAACCACCTTTTATGCAGATCCCGCTTGGCAAACATTAAAAAACCGAACAACAACAGCTTTCAGGAAGCTGCTCGCGACAAAACATTTTCTGTCTTGGACCGCGACGACCGAGATCATGATCATCAATATCGCTCACCCGCGGCAAAATTGCGCCGTTTTAATCAAGCGCAGCGCTCCAACAAACAGCAAGACGGAAAAAGGGGATCCTTCAGTGTGACCGATGGCCTCCCCGGGGAAGATCTTGACGCTTCAACATCACGGTGGAGAAGTGTGTAAGAAGGAAGCCGGTAAGGAAGAGAAATCCATTGCTGCGCACTAAGTGCGTAATACGCGGCCCATCGAATGGGTCCATTCTGCACTGAACAAAAAAAAACAAGATGCAGAGATTGAAGCTCGTGATATGTATTATTTGGAAATTGATATTTTCGCCCCCGAGCGATCATTATCGTTTTCATCCTTCGCCACGCACACACCGGTGTTCTGTGTTCGATTGAGGGGGGAGAGGCCATCAGAGTAAGGGGGGATGATCGGGTGGCACGGCTGTGGTCATGCAATCGAGATGTGTGAAGCGAACGGGATCGTTTCATCGATCAATTCTTCCCGGATCGGTCATGATCGTTCTCACCAGGTGGAACATACGATGTATGTTGATGGCGAGCGTGTTTGACTACCAGAATTAAGCGAACACGGATATTCTTGAATGGGCCTTTATGAATCCATCGATGAGTGTCTTTAAAAAACGTTTTCAGTTAATATGAATAACCGATTTTGAAACCCAAATGAAGTCCAAAGCTAATAAAAAAAAAGTTCTGGTGTATAATATTTTAAGACCACTACAAAGTCTTAAAAAATATGAATCAATTTATTAGACTTTTAGGTTTAAACCATAAATTGCTAAAACCATTTTTCAACTAATAAGCAACACATAAAGTCGATAGAAATATAAATTAAACTTGATTAACCTTGATTTAACTGATAAAACTGATTAAACTGATTAAACAGATTCAATTCAAAATTAACCAAAATAAAAGTATTGAATCATTGCATTCATTGGGTAAAATAATCAGTGCACAAAGAAAGAATACATAAAATATAACACCTTATTTGAAAAAAAAAAATATGAATACAAACTCAAAAATAATTTCAAATCAGACCAAAAACTAACACAGATTAAAAATTATTTATACAATCAAAACTATTTTATATTTTTCTTTATATTTATTTACATTTCATTTCTTAATTATAAGTTGCATTCGAAAAAAAATCATCACAAATTGAAATGTGAATTCTCGACAAGGAAATAAAATGAATATCCATTTTGAACTTGAACGAATTTATTCGAAAGAAAGGTTTGAGGTTTGAGTTTAATTTAATAAAATGACAGAGACCAAAGTCAGAGATTATATTTTTATACTCAAATTTATATAGTTACCAAAGGAAAAGGAAAAGAAGAGTCATTTTTTAAATTTCACAATATTGTAACACGGAGTTAGCTCAGTGGGTGGGGATTTGGGAAAGGTAAACAAATGGGAACTCAGGGTCGTTTTGATGTTTTATGCAACGCGACACTTTCTTTCCGCGGAACTCGCAGCAGGGTGATCCAATCAGAATCGAGTCTACCAGGGGCGTACACGGGTGATTACCTCTCATGCTTGCACCCAGGTCCAGTATATTTACATGTTACTCAAAACGCGGACAAAGAACATGTAATTTCAGTAAGTGAGGGAAGGAGGCTGCTTCAGCCTGAAGACGAGATCAAATGAACAAAAGGTGTAAATTAATCAAATACTCCTAAAAAAGTACTGCCTGATTTCGAGTTTTTACATTATGTTGGGGTGTTTATTTTTATAAAGGTAACATGATTTTAATTGTACAGGGAACTAATTGTGACGTCACATTCTTTCACATAGGCATACTTGCGGTTAATGTTCTTGATTGGCACGGGACTTATCTGGGGTAGCTACAGACCAGTCGATCGGCGGATGTTCAGACGAACTGGAACCACCTGGATGTTGTTGTTCCAAATGGCAATTCCGGATTCATATCAGGCGTCTTCCGGCGTCCCGGAAGCGCCCGATGCTTGCTGCTTGTGATTCCGGACCTGTACAGTCTGAGGAGCTTTGTACCACCGGATGGTTTTCGTCCGTAACCTCAAAAACGACAAGGTTATGTTGCGGGCCTAGTTCCACCGGATGGTTTGTGTCGATAACCTTGGACAAGGTTATGTTTCGGGTTTTCTGTCTGGATTTTTTGTTGTTTTTAGATGTTGCCGTGTGTGTTTAGCTGTACTATTAGCCGATAAAATAAGAAAAGGCCCTCTTGGACCTACCAAGGGTTAGATACTAGTCACATTCGAGCTTACATTGTCCACGTGATTTACAAATTTAGTTTGTCGATTGTTTGATTATTTACCTTTTCTTTGTTGCGTTTGTTGTTTAGTTCAGTTCACACTAATCATGTTCTTTTAACAATTCGTTATCTATAACAATAATTACATTTAAGTTTTAACATGTGCTTGTTCACGTTTTAATGTTTTTGTTTACTAACCGTACTAATTTACTTATAACGGCACCGTACTACTTTTTGGTGTTTGTAATACGTGTAACTTTTGTACTTTTATTTATTCTAGAATAAGTTTAGAAATAAATTAATTAATTTACACCACGAATTTGGACTTGAAATAAAATTTTCATTTACTACACACGACGCGCACATGTTTCCTCTAACGAGATCACAGACAGAAAGAACATGTTCTGCAGTGAGGATATTTGCGATACTTTACTTTCAATGGACCGACACACATACATACATATTCGGAAGCAAATTTACACGGTGCGTCGTTCTCTGGGTGCACACACTTCCCCGTGACGTCCCTGGTTGAACACGACGCCTATGGATCACTCAGAGAAAGAGAGTGCCTGTGCGGAATGACAGTTGGGTTGGGTGAAGTTAGCCGTTATTTTGGGTGACATTTGTTGTTTTTCCGTAAAGGACAGGAATGATTCGATTTTGTGGCGGAGGCACACAAAAATATATGTAACGGAAGGTTACAATATCAATCACGGCCGGACTGTTCCCAAATTTTGTATTACACATCCGGGCAAACCCGGATAAAACCGGGCAATCTAGCAACCTTACTCTAGGCCAAAGACATTTCCTTTAACGACACGATATGACGTTTACGAGCTGTTACTTATTTTTTATTGAAAGTTCAGCATGGCTTTTCCATCATCTTTTCATATTGAAACTCTACATAAAAAAGTGTAACTTAACAAGTTCTGAATTTTAAATAAACCATTCAAAACTCATGCATCTAATATTTGTTTACACATCAAAAAGTTGGCCACCGTGAGATAGATGTTTGATACTCATAATATTCAATAGAATCAGCAAAAAAAAAATCAAAAACCTAGTTTCCATTACTTAATTACTAATCTTTTTGAATATAAAAAAAAGTCATGTATGTCCTTAAAAATTTTATGCTGGTATGAAATAAACTTCAAGAAACCAATTTGAGCATCAGTTAATTTTTTTTTTCTAGTTTCGCTCGACTCCACTGTAATTGCTCAACCTTACATTCAAAATGATTTTGAAAAATTACACAAGGCCGTAATTTTAATATTTTTCCCAGGGGCAAATAATTTAAGACCTCATTATGATTAATTTGGGTTCCCTGAATCTAAATATGCGATAGTTTTTTTTTAACTATCAGCTTTCATTTTTTTAATGAGTCTTTAAACGAGTTAAAAATCATCTATCAAATTTCTGCAGTTTTTTACAAAACCTTAAAAGTTTAAAATAAAAATTTAAAACCAATTATCATTCTGCAATTACTTTCAACTTCTGCGAAAAAAACTACTAAAGATTTCTTTTTGTTTATTTGCCACATTCTGTGAAATTCGAGAATTTGTTTAAAAAGATTTTAACCCAATTGAATTTTAGATATTTTTTAAAGCTAACAATAAATAGTTTTGCAGGATATATAAAAAATGTTGAAAAAAATAAAATCTTTTTTATAAACTATCTTCAGTAATGTCACTATTACTTGTGATGATATGTTTTCAAATAAAAAAAACGGTAGAATTTAGCTGTTATAGATTATCATCAAAATATCATTCCACGATTGAACGAAGTATAAAAAAAATTGAATCATTTTTTTCATTTCACGTAGACTTGTAAGTTGTTATAAACATTATACCACCAGGTGATAGACAAAATCTGACAAAAAAAGTTTTTAAGATGGTGAGATATTTCTTTAGAATAAATTTTCTTCTAAAATGTTAAGAAACTTAATTTTTGAATTTTCGTATTTTGTTTTTAATTTTCAAATAATTTCATCGAATTTGATAAAATTATTTTAATAATTTTATCATTTTTTAAAGATTTTTAAAACATTTCTCTTTGTTTTTCGATCGTTAGTTTTTATATTTTATAAAAATAATCTTCTTGGAAGCTTAAAAATCATAATTTTTTAATATGAAAAACATAGTTTTATACATTTACAATATTCCAATAAATGACGACAAAATTTTCAAAGCTTGAAATTTTTAACTACATTAATTTGGCGCTCAAAAAAAAAAAACAAATGTTTCACTCTTTTTTTAATCGATCATAAATTTTTAAAATGCTTTTCAAGCAAATTTCTAGTACAGAATATGAATCATCATTTTGAATAATTTATTAATGGCTAGCCAAAAATCGCATTAATTTGAAACATTGATTCTGATTGATTTCGAATCCTATCAGTTAAAGAAGAAAATGGTTTAAGAAATAAAAATGGGGTTTTTGTTTTGATTTTTTGGTATTGTTATTTTTCTAGCTAAATTCAAAGTTTGAAATTCACCGTCCTCCACTCGGGTCTGTGAATCTGACTCGAAACATAAATGTATTGAAATTATCATTTTTTTTCCAAAATTTGACAGAAACACGTTCAAGTGCAGCCTGTGTAACTCGCACAAAGATGTGACTATGAACATTTTTTTTTCTACAAAATTTTCGTCGTTTATTAACTAGCGACCGAAAATATAAAACCAATCTGAATTTTGTGTGTTACTTGGGAGTAGTACTGGAAAAGTTTCAAAACAACTGTCCTCCAACTGCAACGTTGATGTAAAGTCGCGAATGCCATAAAGATGGTAAAACGACTATAACACTGAGTAACAAAAAAAGATTTTTTGATAATAGTCCAGGGTTTTCCAACTGAATTAGACTAATATTGACGCCCTGAGTCCGAAAATGACCATGGTTTTGTTCAATCAGGTCAGGATAATCCGATGCATGGTCAGACGGCTCCCTCCAAACCATCGGTATCCCGAACTTCAGTGAAGTTTTCGTGCCCTTCGTCCACCGCCGGAGGTATTCCACGCACGTATTGCACACCTTGTGCGGTGCCCAGGACATATATTTGTTAATAAGTTGATTTTATAATTACATAGATTGAACTCAAAACCCCTATTACTAGCATATTGAAGCGTATATAGCCATATGGCTGTATCTCAAAAAGTTGACCTGATACAGCAAAATCAATGTGATATTCTAACTCAGGACACAAAAATATCAGCTGAGAAACCCCAGACTATTTTTTGGCTGTCACCCAGTGTAATCGAAAGAATAACAACAACATTATTATTTTTACAGATTATTGTTTCAGTTTATTTTCGGGGTTCCGCCGGGGAGAATTTTTAATATCACCCGAATGCTTGTAACTTCAAATAGTTTTTAAAGGCATTTTACTTATAAAATGTTTATGTGCCGGGAGTATTTTTCCTTAAACAAGTCCAAAAGAAAAATCTTGCGCATACTTGCGTTCTCAAGCTTTTTTTAATTTTCAAATTTAAAATATTGAGCGTATTGTATCCTCAACTTTTCCTAAGAAAGCGAGCATATTGTGCAGTGTTATACGATCGTTTGGTAATGGGTTTATTTGTCTGTTAAAAAATGTTAGTTTTCATCATTTCTGATAGTTTTTCTGATAGACTATTTTCTATCTATGACCCAAAAATGTGGAAAATACTAAAATATGACAATTTGATTAAAAATAAGATGAAGAAAACCCGAAAACAAAAACGATATGTCATTCAAATGTTACCTAACTCCCAAGTGGTTATGAGAATGCATAATTATAACAAATTTCGTTCTTTTTCAAGTTCAAAAGGAGCATCAGTATTGGATTCGAAAAAAAACATCAGCCGCGATATTAGCCAAGAAATTGAATTTTGTAGCCTACTTGAAGGCGTTATACCTTTAAGGATATCAAAAAGTGTATTTTAAAAAGCGATATTTTTGATAAGGTTATCAAACATTTGATGTTTCGATTGTAATATTTCGTTTGAATATTGTTTTATTTCTGACTACCCTTTCGATATGGTGTGTTTTGTCAATTAAATTATGCGTTTTACCCCACGGCAAGGCCGTGCGAACGGGGGGCGGGGGGGGGGGGGGGTTTAGGGGTTTAATTCCCCCCCCCCCCCCCCCCCCCCTGAAGCTTTTTTCCAAGTCAAATTTTTACCGTCGTAACTAGGATCGGTCGATCTTGGATCGATCTCTGCAAGATCGATCTTTTGAACTCTAATTTCCGATTTTTTGGATCGATTCTTTAGCCTTGGAAAACTCGATCAAATCGGTTTATTTTCGATCCGATCTTCCGATCTCTTGAAGTTTCTTTTCTATTTATTCCGGAGATTTTGAGATCAAGTTTCGTGCAGAATTTTGATACCTGTACTCAGCTTTGAATTAAGCATCTACAGTATTTTATTCAGCTCAAGAATTAAGTTCTGATCAAAACTTTCAAATTTCTTTTAACTAAGACCACAATAAAAAGAAGGTCAAGAAAAATGAAGCATTAGTTTTACGTCTACATTTGAAATATCACATTCCTAAAATTAACATTCTTATATTGCCTCTAGGCTTAATAAAAAATATTACTTGAAAATTTGTTGCTTGAAAAATTGAACTAAAGCCTTCCAGATGATAGTTGAGCACGTTACCTTTGTATCATGACTAAGCTTTTTAGATTTTTTTTTTCTGAGCATTCCCGGGCAAAATCAGGGTATTTTTACCCAAAATCCTGGCAAAAACCGGGCATTGGTTTCAACGAAGCACATCAGCGAGATTCAAATTTATTTTAACAATATCAAAAAAGGCTCAATAAATATTGTTATTGGACCCAAAAATCATGAATTATGCCTCAAAACTTTTGCTTTTGACCTAGCTTTCTCTAATAATGAGGATAAATCCGGGAAAATCCAGGAAATTTTCCTCAATTTCCGAGCAACCGGACTGGGCTTGGCTTTTTCCATTTTTTCTTTGAAAATCTAGACAAGCCCGGATAAAACCAGGCAATCTGGAATGCTTAACCTGTGACTGAATTGATGGTAGTAGAAACAACAGCGTTAAAGAAAATCCTGTAGCTTTTTTGTTTAAAAAAAAAAGGTGAACTTCCTTAAAATGGTCTAATTGTTCTAATCAGTCAAGCTATAATATTTAGACTAATTCGAACATTGGTATTCGAATGTATGAGCTTTTCTGTCGTTTTTCTCTATTTACTTCAACATGAAGCAGTTCTCAAGCAGCACCTCTCAGAAAAAATAAATAGATCGATCTTTCAGAGATCGATCCTTTTGTTTCGATTTTTTAGGTGGATCGATCCTGAAACCATTCAGCTGAATCGATCTTGGGAATCGATCTTTTTCAGAAGATCGAACAATCCTAACTCGTAACTGAAAATTACTTGATCCTAAAAGTTGTTTAAAATAAGTGTTAATTAATAAAGTGGAATTTTGTCTCAAATTACCTAAAGCTTAAGACATTTTATTTTACGACACTATAAGACGTTCACGAATTGGAACTAATTTTTAATTGTAAGTTTCGAGTGGCAATTCAATTAACTTTTTGTATTGAAACTCTAAACTTTAAATACCAAAACCCTACCTCGTCTTTAGAATTTATTTTTATTAAGAAGTTTAATTAAACAAGAATAGACTTTGTAACGAACCATTTTAATTTCAAAATTAATTCATCGAATACTAATTTTATACCATTTATAAACCAACAGGCGTTTTCCCCTCAAGATTGACAACAGAATTTGCAAAACAATCTAAAATCTTACATTCTCTTCCTTTTTCTAAAAATTTTTATTTGATATAAATAGAATATTTCATTAAAGCTGTTATGCTGATATGAAATATTCTTCAAGAAATCCATTTCATTCTCAGTTTTATTTTGTGTTTTTTGTTCTTCTAAACGCAAAAGGGTTTGATAAATTTTTTAAGGTCACAAAATTTACATTTTTTTCAGTTGCAATGAATTTAAAACTTATTATTGACTAGTTTGAGTGCCCTGAATCTAAATTTGCAATTATTCGATCAGTTTTTATTATTGAAATAACTTTTTAAACAGGTAAAATTATTTAAGGAAGATCTGAACTTTTTTTTTAATAAACTTGAAAACAAAAACATTGCATTCTAAAGTAAAAGATTGAATCAATTAACAACATCCATCAAGACTGCAAGTATTTTGAGTTCTGTGAATAAAGTTATAGAAATCTATTTGTTTACTTTTCCTTATTTTTTTCCTTCCCCAATCCCTTCCTCCTCATCATCCTAAAACCTACTCTAACCTCCCTGTTTTTTCACGGATGTGGACTTTCGAGGTAGTTAATCGACACGATTCAGCTGGGCAAGATGTACATTTATTCAACGAACAAACGGGTTTCAAAAATACAGCGCGACGGTTCGGATTAGACATAGAAATTTTATTGCATAGCTAGGTACGGGACGACACAGGACAGAACACAAAAGACGCGTGTGATCTGCTGGCCGTTTATTGCAAGTCTGATCTTACTTTCTATTGTACTGGATGGGATGCTGTACGCTATGGGATGCTGTAATATGCGCCAGATTTGGCTAGCTTATTTTGAGAGGGAGAGATCTACTGGCAAATTGGTTTGATACGCGATGAATGAATTGCGTTTTCAATCAGGGTTTGCAATGACCGGGTTTTCGTGCGAACATACCGGCCGCCTTGAAATACTGCCCATTTCAAAAAATCTTTGTACAATGATTCCCTACTTTGTTGCATCCCATACGCAAAATTACTATGACTAACAATGCTTATCCTATCTTAACTAACGAGGAATTGGTAACGAAGACTACGATGACGAAGACTACGATAACCAAACTACGATGACGATACAGGTAACGGTGATTCACAGCCCAGGACCTCCAACGCAACGCCGACCCTGTGAGGGAGAACAAGTAAGTTCCTAAAAGGATGAAGGTAACGCAGAGTACTTAACGTTGGGTGGGGTTGGGGTGACAGGTCCGACCCGTCCGATCGCGACCGCGTCACCCCCCATGGCATTAGGGCTGGAATCCTGCTCAGACTGGCTGCGTCTGGTTGCGCTTCTGCAACTACTGGACTGGACTGGACGATCTTTACCAACGATGTACAAACGACAGGACACGGAAACACATATCGCTTGTAGTACGGATGGCGGTTGAACGGACGATGTGGTGACTAGACGACGTGACGACAGGAGAACGGAACAATTGGTTGACTAGATGGCTAGATGACTAGTTGAATGGATGACTGGATGTGGTCCACCGGACCGATTCGACCTAATAAGATGAGAGGGTGCTTTTTTATCTTTTTAATCACACATTACAAAAACTTCCCTGGAGCGGAGGCCTCCTGGCCTCCGCGAGCGCCCCAGGCGCTGATGACGATGACTGACTGCGATGCAAGACTACGACGATGGTGGAGGGTTGCTGTCAGCTCACGATGACCCCCAGGTAAAGTTGGCCAAACTCGCTGAAGATCTTGTTTGCTGACTACGTGCAGAGAACATGTACCATGGATTTGTCTCCGACGTACTTGAAATCCACCGGTGATGTAGCTCGAAACAATAGGTCGTCTCAATGGAAAAACAAGAACAGGGTCGAATGCGGTGGACAACTTAACTGATGATTTTTAAACTGCTTATTGTGATGGTGAAGCTAGGTGGATGATGGCTTGCTAATCGACTGGAAAGTTTGGCGTTCTTGGGGGGATGAATTCGGTTTCGTCGTCTACGGCGGAATGGACAACAAGTCTCTGGAACTGTTCGTTGCGAAAACGCTGATGAATTTCATCCAATCTTCTCAATCCCTCACGCATGGAATAAACAAGCAGCCGAGCTTCGGCACAGAATACCCAGTGGTTGTGGTGCTTGATTTTAATTTTAGCATTGGAATGTTCGCTAATCGGTGCGTGCACTAGCCGGCCGCCAACGCAAATTATGCCAACGACAAACACAGTGTATAAGATCAAGATCGGGAATGTCGGCTTCAGCAGTCGTCTTCTCTGGAGAACGTCGTATTCTATCGGGAAACTTCCTGGTTGACGATCGACTCGAAGGATGGCTGCAAACGGATTGTCTTTCCACACTAAGCTCAAGGTCTTCACAGCTGCAGTCGTAGAATCCACGGTCAAGGAAGCGCGCTCGTCTGTACCGTGATCCGGTAATGCAGACAGTACGTGGGCTGAATTTAAGTTGAATTTCTTCAACAAAAAACAATCTGCTGCTGCAAACTCAATCACCTCCGTTCCTAACTTCTCCGCACTGTCGACTGAATTCGCTGCAGTGAGTGAATCATCGACATACGTGTAGTTTTCAAAACTTTTTGCTGCCTCAGGATGCGATTCCTCTTCACTTTCTGCTAGCTTCTTTTCGCTGTTGGTTAACTGTTTTTCTACGCTGGAAGACCGTTTCACTGCTGCGTTACGCGACTCCCCCAGTTGCCGAATTACGTGGTCACATTTCGGCAAAAAGACACCTTCTCTATCGCAGTCACGGATGTGGGTTTCAACGGAAAACTCCTCGCTAGTCGACCTTACAACGGATTTTTTACTCGCTGCTACTGGACATGCCACGGTGGAAAACGAATAGCTTGCAGATTTCTCCGGAATGGTGCCTGCGATGATCCATCCAAGTACAGAGTTTTGCAGACTAGGGCCATCCTTCGTCACTCTAAATCTGCCTTCCAGAAGCAGATCGAAGAAGTATTCGGCGCCGATAATGATGTCGATCTCTCCTGGTTCCGAAAAGCTGGGATCGGCAAGTTGATCTTCTGTGGGTAAACTCCAACTCTCGAACTCTACTCGTTTTGCAGGGAGTGTGGCTGTCAGCTCAGGCAAAACAAAGAAATTCATAGCAGTGTTGAATGCTGAAATGTGCGGGGTGCGAGCACTAATGGAAGCTTCCACCAGTTTGCGTGACACAGCTCGTGATCCACCGATGCCTTGAACGGTAAGGTTTTCTGGAACGTGTCGCAGTTTAAGTTGTTGGCTGAAGCGAGTGGTCATGAAGCAAAACTGGGAGCACGAGTCGAGCAAGGCTCGAGCTAGTCGAGTATTTCCAAGAGAATCTTGGATGCGAACAATGGCTGTGGACAACAGGACTGGTTTCGTGAGGTTCGGTGTGTGGGAGGGAAGTGCTATGGTTTGCTGAGGGTCTGTGGTGAGAATGGGCTGTGTAACTGGATACGAGGTCGAGGGTTGAGTGTTGGGAGGGTGGCTTGGGGTTGGCTGGTTGGATATCGGTGGGGTGTGTGGTGATGACAAAGACTGACGACGAGGCTGAGACACTGAAGGTATAGGACGAGTTGATTGCTGCGAGACGGAGGATCCGGGGTGTAAAAGCGAGTGATGACGCATACCGCAATGGTGACAGGAACCTTTCACACAATCACGAGCTAGATGACCGAAGGACAAACAATTGTAGCACAATCTAGCTCGCTTCACTGAACCACTTCTTTCACCGACAGTTTGTTTCAGAAATTTGGTACACCGAAATGCAATATGAAAAACATCACCACAAAAAGGACACTTCACTTGGGATGGAACTGCAGGGTTGCTAACGCCAAATCTGGAACGATTCTCGCTGCTTTCTGGTCGTTCAGGTCTCCGATGAGCGATGGATTCCAACATCGAACAATGATTGCGCAGGAAATACATCAGGTCGTCGTACAGCGGAACCTCTTTGGAACTGTGGTGGGTTTCCCACTGGCGCAGGGTGGATTGATCCAGGCGAGAACACAGCATGTGAACCAGGAGCGTGCTCCACTGGCCTGGGTTCTCGCCTACTTTTTGCAGCATTTGGAGGTTCCGCTCAAATTCGCTGAGCAACTTGTTGAGTGAATCGTAACTCTCCTTCCTCATCAGCTCGATGGAAAACAGGGAGTCCAGGTAGGATTTCACCAGCAGCTTCCGGTTTTCGTATCGCTTTTCGAGGGTAGACCAAGCGATATCGTAGTTTGCGGCGGTGATGTCCACTGAAGCAATCGCTTGTAGAGCTTCACCCGTCACGGCCGAACGAAGGTAGCAAAACTTGTCGGTATTGCTAAGTTGATTGCTGGAGTGGATCAGGCTTTTAAACGAGTCTCGAAAAGTTACCCATTCTTTGGTCTTCCCACTAAAGAACGGCAGGTTAATTTCCGGCAACTTCACCCTTGCCAGAGTTGATGGAGGACCAGACAATTCGGCTGCACTTGGAGCTGGAGCTGCGTTGGTTGATGCTCGTATCGCTGACAACTGGCGCCGGAGTTCACTTTTCACCACACAGTAGTCCTCCTCGAACTCCACCAGTATGCCCACATTCTCGTCTTCCCTTGCTTGATCCAATGCCGCTTGATCACCAAATTCGTCCGCTGTGCTGCTCAGGTGGTCAGTTTGCAATTCAATTTCCGTTCTCACTTTTTTGAATTCTTGAAACGTGTTTTCAAGGAGTTCTAAACGTACACTGATAAGTTCTTGGTTGTCACTTCCACTGGACGCAAACTGACGCACCGAGTCCAAAGTTTTTCGCAGGTTTCGCTCCTGCTTAATAAGCTCACGTAATACACTAGGCATTGTCACAAGCAAGGGTTCACTGGTTCGCACAATATCTGGATCTGAACTGAACTGAACTGGATCACTGAATTCACCTCAACACCCGACGGATCGACTCTACGTCTCGCGCGGTTAGTTGACAGCAACAATTGAAGTATGTTATGTGAGCTGATGCGCCACAAAATCAACTCAAAGTGTCTCAGCCTAGCTGTTATCACAAAATCAGCTAAATCCAACTGAACCGGATGCAAATCCAACCAGCGATAAACTTTAAGTTTTCTTCTCGACCAACACTCAAGCGAGAAGTCCAAAAAACTTTACACAAGCCTACTGTGTGGGATCCGAATTCTCGATCACCACAGCCCTTAATAAAGCAAAATAGTACTTCCCTGAAATTCCTGTTGGCCACGAAGATCCTCGTCCAGAATCGAACACCAGCAACGGGTTCCCAAAGCGCAAGACGGGTGATCAAATGACCGAACTCCGTTCAGTTGGCAGCCACGGAATTACCAGCAGCAAACAGCAACAGGAACAGAAAACTGCTATGCGGTTTTTTAGCCAATGTTGGCTCACTTTTTCAGCACTTTAATTGCACTATGTGCTACCACTTTTCCAAAATATGTGCCACAAAACGATCACCAAACAGTCAGTGTTCGATTCACTAATCAATCCACGTAGTGTTTACGGAACATTTATCCCCCACACAATGCAATTGCACAAGCACGGAATAATCATCCGCCAATTCACGACGGGAAATCGTTTACTTTTTAATTTCCCCCAAAGTGGCACTGATATTAATTCAGCGAGAATTACTCGCCAATCAGCCACGGGAAACGGATAGAATTTTATTTCCCCCCAAGCACGGGAAACAAATCACTTTTTTCTTCTCAAAGTGGCAAACTTGCCAATCAGCCACGACAAAGCGGTTAAAAATCTACTTCCCCCAAGAGGCGAACGGCACACGCTATTTTTTAGCGGCAATTTTAACCCGCCAACCAGTCACAGGACAAAGCAAAATTCTTCTTGCTCCTGTCGACCGACGCACTGAACCGAAAACGACTCCTTTGGTGCACACTTAGCACGTACAAAAGGTCAACGACCGAACGACACACGCTTGCCCAGCACCTTGTCTCAACACACGGTATTCACCCAGATCACTTGTTCCGCGGTGGCTTGTAAAAGTCCCGACATTCGGCTATCGAAGGACCAATGTTTTTTCACGGATGTGGACTTTCGAGGTAGTTAATCGACACGATTCAGCTGGGCAAGATGTACATTTATTCAACGAACAAACGGGTTTCAAAAATACAGCGCGACGGTTCGGATTAGACATAGAAATTTTATTGCATAGCTAGGTACGGGACGACACAGGACAGAACACAAAAGACGCGTGTGATCTGCTGGCCGTTTATTGCAAGTCTGATCTTACTTTCTATTGTACTGGATGGGATGCTGTACGCTATGGGATGCTGTAATATGCGCCAGATTTGGCTAGCTTATTTTGAGAGGGAGAGATCTACTGGCAAATTGGTTTGATACGCGATGAATGAATTGCGTTTTCAATCAGGGTTTGCAATGACCGGGTTTTCGTGCGAACACTCCCCTTAATACTAAAATTAAATTTGACCCACGGTACAATAATACTTGTAAAAAGTTAAATGCCTTAATAAATTTTAGTATTTAAAAAATACCTTAAAACTTTAAAAAATTTTCTTTTTTATCTTGATATTTTGATTTTCAAATGAATTTACCTAATTTTATAGTACAGCTTAGTAATCAATTTTGAATAAATTTAGCTGTTCAAATTTTTAGAAATATTTTTCTAGGTACATATTTTAATTCTGAATTTTTGATTTCTAAGACATAAACCTTTACATTTGGGCAGATAAAAAATTCACACTTAGATCACGATTGATTTTATTTAATTCAAAACAGTACAGCGGAATTTTTCATTCATACCTCCAGTTGAAATTATAAAAAGAAATGTAAATTAAGATGAATAATAAATAACAATAATTATCACTTCCTAAAAATGAATCAAGGTTGATTTGTTTCCTGATCTGACATTTACTTCAGAATTTATATTGATTTTATAAATTTGTGCTCTGGAAATATTTTTTTTCAATTTTGAAAACTGAACTGCTTCGAAATTATTTTGAAACAAATTTCTGGTTCAGAATAAAGAACATCATTTTCAAAAACGTATCAATAACTTACCGAAAATATCATTGATTTGAAACAAACATGGAGATCTGTTTTGATAATTTTGATTTTATTATCAGTAAAATTTAATATTTTTAGAGTTTGTAAGATAATGATGAGTAGGAAAATGAAGCAAGAAATTTATTTTGTATCAAGGGTGAATTTTTTATACTGTTATGCAGAATTTCGAAACCCCCCCCATGGACGGGTCCTTCGCACGGGCATGCCCCACGGTGTGTTTTCTCGCCATTTGATTTTTTCACAAATATATCTTGAAAATCGATTTTTCATATATTTTTTCTTTTTAAGTAAATCAGCACCTAAAAGACGTTTACGACGTAAATAGCTTTAATGCTAAGCTGGTGCGTTCTGTACTGTTTTCCCCTACTTATTTTGGCAACTCGTGTTGGTTTTGAGTTTCAGTTGTATTCTCTGTATCAGCCAATGGAAGATGTGTGTAGGGCACCTCGATAATAATTGAAATTAAATCCATTCGTTCTTTTTTTCCGTACTTATTTTTGATTAAAAGGTTTCTGATTCTTTTTATTTAAACCTGAAAATTACTTAAAATGATTTAACTAATTCTTATTTCTTGTTCTCTTTTTCACAGATTCCTAAAACACTTACAAAAACAACCGCCAAAACGATACCCTCCAGGAGCTCAGCACCGCCATGGAATCGTCCTGGCCATCAAACGCCGAACGACTCACCCGCCTCCAATCAGCGTCAGCAACAAAAACGGCCGATCGCCGGTGATGAAAGTCGCCGCAGCGCCATTTCAGCTGCCGTCGTCATCGTCTGCCCTAGTCAATCAGCAGTGAAGATGACCAACAACACCACCAACACAACCACCACCACCAGCAGCAACAGCAAATCGCCACCTTGCCGAGTGAGTTGTTTGCGATTTCAGCACCGCAAAATGTCACTCCTGTGGCTGCTGCTGATGATATGTGCCTTTGCGGGGGACAGTGGGGGTGGGCGGGGCGTCTCGGGGGAACACGTGCGGGAACTGGAAGTGTCCGAGGGTGTTCCGATTGGGCACCAGATCGGGTTTATCGGGGAGTTTCTGCACGGGGTGGACAGTGGACCGCCATATTTGATAGTGCCGGTTCCGGGAAGTGCCGTCGATACGGATCTAGCGATTGACCATACGACCGGGGAGATCCGGACCAAAGTGTTGTTGGACCGGGAGAAGAGGGCACTGTACTCGTTGGTGGCAATCCCGTTGAGTGGGGAGAATGTGAGGGTAGTGATTCGGGTGCTGGATGAGAATGATAACGCGCCCAGTTTCCCGACGGCACTGATGAACATCGAGTTCCCGGAGAATACGCCGAGAGACGTGAAGAGAACGTTGAATCCGGCTCGAGATCTGGATCTGAGCCGGTACAATACCCAGCGATATAACATTGTGTCGGGGAATGTGAACAACGCATTTCGGTTATCGTCCCATCGGGAGCGGGACGGAGTGTTGTACCTGGATCTGCAGATTAACGGATTCCTGGATCGGGAAACCACACCAGCTTATAGTCTCGTTGTAGAGGCACTGGATGGAGGAAATCCGCCGCTTCGGGGTCTGATGACGGTTAACATTACGATTCAGGATGTGAACGATAACCAGCCGATTTTCAATCAGAGTCGGTACTTTGCAACGGTGCCGGAGAATGCCACAATTGGGACGACGGTGCTTCAGGTCTATGCAACCGATCAGGATGCCGGCGATAATGGGCTGGTGGAGTACGCGATCAATCGGCGGCAAAGTGACAAGGATCAAATG
>NC_073692.1:29089285-29107119 GCF_029784155.1 Uranotaenia lowii
GGTTCCGAGCAGACCAGTTACACAGGGAGGTGTTGCTCTGTTGAAATCAATACTGATGTTATGAAATCGCTTGGTACATCTTTGTACCTGAAAATGATCACATTTTCATATGTCCTTAGTCCTGTCGGTGAGCCGTTGTATCTTTTTCGAAATTTTCATGATATTTACGGCTTATGTTCTTTCGTTCTTTGATAGTTCATGTTTCTCTAATTTCTTTCATCACATACAAAAATGACAAAAATGACAAAAATGACAAAAATGACAAAAATGACAAAAATGACAAAAATGACAAAAATGACAAAAATGACAAAAATGACAAAAATGACAAAAATGACAAAAATGACAAAAATGACAAAAATGACAAAAATGACAAAAATGACAAAAATGACAAAAATGACAAAAATGACAAAAATGACAAAAATGACAAAAATGACAAAAATGACAAAAATGACAAAAATGACAAAAATGACAAAAATGACAAAAATGAAAAAATGACAAAAATGACAAAAATGACAAAAATGACAAAAACGACAAAAATGACAAAAATGACAAAAATGACAAAAATGACAAAAATGACAATAATGACAAAAATGACAAAAATGACAAAAATGACAAAAATGACAAAAATGACAAAAATGACAAAAATGACAAAAATGACAAAAATGACAAAAATGACAAAAATGACAAAAATGACAAAAATGACAAAAATGACAAAAATGACAAAAATGACAAAAATGACAAAAATGAAAAAATGACAAAAATGACAAAAATGACAAAAATGACAAAAATGACAAAAATGACAAAAATGACAAAAATGACAAAAATGACAAAAATGACAAAAATGACAAAAATGACAAAAATGACAAAAATGACAAAAATGACAAAAATGACAAAAATGACAAAAATGACAAAAATGACAAAAATGACAAAAATGACAAAAATGACAAAAATGACAAAAATGACAAAAATGACAAAAATGACAAAAATGACAAAAATGACAAAAATGACAAAAATGACAAAAATGACAAAAAAGACAAAAATGACAAAAATGACAAAAATGACAAAAATGACAAAAATGACAAAAATGACAAAAATGACAAAAATGACAAAAATGACAAAAATGACAATAATGACAAAAATGACAAAAATGACAAAAATTACAAAAATGACAAAAAATGACAAAAATGACAAAAATGAAAAAATGATAAAAATGACAAAAATGACAAATATGACAAATATGACAAATATGACAAATATGACAAAAATGACAAAAATGACAAAAATGACAAAAATGACAAAAATGACAAAAATGACAAAAATGACAAAAATGACAAAAATGACAAAAATGACAAAAATGACAAAAATGACAAAAATGACAAAAATGACAAAAATGACAAAAATGACAAAAATGACAAAAATGACAAAAATGACAAAAATGACAAAAATGACAAAAATGACAAAAATGACAAAAATGACAAAAATGACAAAAATGACAAAAATGACAAAAATGACAAAAATGACAAAAAATGACAAAAATGACAAAAATGACAAAAATGACAAAAATGACAAAAATGACAAAAATGACAAAAATGACAAATATGACAAATATGACAAATATGACAAAAATGACAAAAATGACAAAAATGACAAAAATGACAAAAATGACAAAAATGACAAAAATGACAAAAATGACAAAAATGACAAAAATGACAAAAATGACAAAAATGACAAAAATGACAAAAATGACAAAAATGACAAAAATGACAAAAATGACAAAAATGACAAAAATGACAAAAATGACAAAAATGACAAAAATGACAAAAATGACAAAAATGACAAAAATGACAAAAATGACAAAAATGACAAAAATGACAAAAATGACAAAAATGACAAAAATGACAAAAATGACAAAAATGACAAAAATGACAAAAATGACAAAAATGACAAAAATGACAAAAATGACAAAAATGACAAAAATGACAAAAATGACAAAAATGACAAAAATGACAAAAATGACAAAAATGACAAAAATGACAAAAATGACAAAAATGACAAAAATGACAAAAATGACAAAAATGACAAATATGACAAAAATGACAAAAATGACAAAAATGACAAAAATGACAAAAATGACAAAAATGACAAAAATGACAAAAATGACAAAAATGACAAAAATGACAAAAATGACAAAAATGACAAAAATGACAAAAATGACAAAAATGACAAAAATGACAAAAATGACAAAAATGACAAAAATGACAAAAATGACAAAAATGACAAAAATGACAAAAATGACAAAAATGACAAAAATGACAAAAATGACAAAAATGACAAAAATGACAAAAATGACAAAAATGACAAAAATGACAAAAATGACAAAAATGACAAAAATGACAAAAATGACAAAAATGACAAAAATGACAAAAATGACAAAAATGACAAAAATGACAAAAATGACAAAAATGACAAAAATGACAAAAATGACAAAAATGACAAAAATGACAAAAATGACAAAAATGACAAAAATGACAAAAATGACAAAAATGACAAAAATGACAAAAATGACAAAAATGACAAAAATGACAAAAATGACAAAAATGACAAAAATGACAAAAATGACAAAAATGACAAAAATGACAAAAATGACAAAAATGACAAAAATGACAAAAATGACAAAAATGACAAAAATGACAAAAATGACAAAAATGACAAAAATGACAAAAATGACAAAAATGACAAAAATGACAAAAATGACAAAAATGACAAAAATGACAAAAATGACAAAAATGACAAAAATGACAAAAATGACAAAAATGACAAAAATGACAAAAATGACAAAAATGACAAAAATGACAAAAATGACAAAAATGACAAAAATGACAAAAATGACAAAAATGACAAAAATGACAAGAATGACAAAAATGACAAAAATGACAAAAATGACAAAAATGACAAAAATGACAAAAATGACAAAAATGACAAAAATGACAAAAATGACAAAAATGACAAAAATGACAAAAATGACAAAAATGACAAAAATGACAAAAATGACAAAAATGACAAAAATGACAAAAATGACAAAAATGACATCAATACTGATGTTATGAAATCGCTTGGTACATCTTTGTACCTGAAAATGATCACATTTTCATATGTGATGAAAGAAATTAGAGAAACATGAACTATCAAAGAACGAAAGAACATAAGCCGTAAATATCATGAAAATTTCGAAAAAGATACAACGGCTCACCGACAGGACTTGAACCTGCAATCTCCGCTTCGGTACAACGGCGCGTTAGCCAATTCCACCACGGTGAACGTGATAGAACCGGCGAACACGAGCAATCGAGCTCTGCCGATCAACTGCTGGACCTTCTATCGAAACACCATGTATATCCCGCATGTGATCTTTCCCTCTATTGATCTCTCTTGTTTCTCTAACCCCACCCATCGACTCGGGATTTTAGCCGAGCGAGCACATGGTCGATTGCTTCGGGTTTGCCGCAACTTACGGTCAGATGAAGAAGCAATCAGTGCCGCTCAAGGTTCCGAGCAGACCAGTTACACAGGGAGGTGTTGCTCTGTTGAAATCAATACTGATGTTATGAAATCGCTTGGTACATCTTTGTACCTGAAAATGATCACATTTTCATATGTCCTTAGTCCTGTCGGTGAGCCGTTGTATCTTTTTCGAAATTTTCATGATATTTACGGCTTATGTTCTTTCGTTCTTTGATAGTTCATGTTTCTCTAATTTCTTTCATCACATACAAAAATGACAAAAATGACAAAAATGACAAAAATGACAAAAATGACAAAAATGACAAAAATGACAAAAATGACAAAAATGACAAAAATGACAAAAATGACAAAAATGACAAAAATGACAAAAATGACAAAAATGACAAAAATGACAAAAATGACAAAAATGACAAAAATGACAAAAATGACAAAAATGACAAAAATGACAAAAATGACAAAAATGACAAAAATGACAAAAATGACAAAAATGACAAAAATGACAAAAATGAAAAAATGACAAAAATGACAAAAATGACAAAAATGACAAAAACGACAAAAATGACAAAAATGACAAAAATGACAAAAATGACAAAAATGACAATAATGACAAAAATGACAAAAATGACAAAAATGACAA
Source organism: Uranotaenia lowii (assembly GCF_029784155.1). NCBI lineage: Eukaryota > Metazoa > Arthropoda > Insecta > Diptera > Culicidae > Uranotaenia > Uranotaenia lowii. The sequence continues at coordinate 29,093,445 of NC_073692.1, forward strand.
AAATGACAAAAATGACAAAAATGACAAAAATGACAAAAATGACAAAAATGACAAAAATGACAAAAATGACAAAAATGACAAAAATGACAAAAATGACAAAAATGACAAAAATGACAAAAATGACAAAAATGAAAAAATGACAAAAATGACAAAAATGACAAAAATGACAAAAATGACAAAAATGACAAAAATGACAAAAATGACAAAAATGACAAAAATGACAAAAATGACAAAAATGACAAAAATGACAAAAATGACAAAAATGACAAAAATGACAAAAATGACAAAAATGACAAAAATGACAAAAATGACAAAAATGACAAAAATGACAAAAATGACAAAAATGACAAAAATGACAAAAATGACAAAAATGACAAAAATGACAAAAATGACAAAAATGACAAAAATGACAAAAAAGACAAAAATGACAAAAATGACAAAAATGACAAAAATGACAAAAATGACAAAAATGACAAAAATGACAAAAATGACAAAAATGACAAAAATGACAAAAATGACAATAATGACAAAAATGACAAAAATGACAAAAATTACAAAAATGACAAAAAATGACAAAAATGACAAAAATGAAAAAATGATAAAAATGACAAAAATGACAAATATGACAAATATGACAAATATGACAAATATGACAAAAATGACAAAAATGACAAAAATGACAAAAATGACAAAAATGACAAAAATGACAAAAATGACAAAAATGACAAAAATGACAAAAATGACAAAAATGACAAAAATGACAAAAATGACAAAAATGACAAAAATGACAAAAATGACAAAAATGACAAAAATGACAAAAATGACAAAAATGACAAAAATGACAAAAATGACAAAAATGACAAAAATGACAAAAATGACAAAAATGACAAAAATGACAAAAATGACAAAAAATGACAAAAATGACAAAAATGACAAAAATGACAAAAATGACAAAAATGACAAAAATGACAAAAATGACAAATATGACAAATATGACAAATATGACAAAAATGACAAAAATGACAAAAATGACAAAAATGACAAAAATGACAAAAATGACAAAAATGACAAAAATGACAAAAATGACAAAAATGACAAAAATGACAAAAATGACAAAAATGACAAAAATGACAAAAATGACAAAAATGACAAAAATGACAAAAATGACAAAAATGACAAAAATGACAAAAATGACAAAAATGACAAAAATGACAAAAATGACAAAAATGACAAAAATGACAAAAATGACAAAAATGACAAAAATGACAAAAATGACAAAAATGACAAAAATGACAAAAATGACAAAAATGACAAAAATGACAAAAATGACAAAAATGACAAAAATGACAAAAATGACAAAAATGACAAAAATGACAAAAATGACAAAAATGACAAAAATGACAAAAATGACAAAAATGACAAAAATGACAAAAATGACAAAAATGACAAAAATGACAAAAATGACAAAAATGACAAAAATGACAAATATGACAAATATGACAAATATGACAAAAATGACAAAAATGACAAAAATGACAAAAATGACAAAAATGACAAAAATGACAAAAATGACAAAAATGACAAAAATGACAATAATGACAAAAATGACAAAAATGACAAAAATGACAAAAATTACAAAAATGACAAAAAATGACAAAAATGACAAAAATGAAAAAATGATAAAAATGACAAAAATGACAAAAATGACAAAAATGACAAATATGACAAATATGACAAAAATGACAAAAATGACAAAAATGACAAAAATGACAAAAATGACAAAAATGACAAAAATGACAAAAATGACAAAAATGACAAAAATGACAAAAATGACAAAAATGACAAAAATGACAAAAATGACAAAAATGACAAAAATGACAAAAATGACAAAAATGACAAAAATGACAAAAATGACAAAAATGACAAAAATAACAAAAATGACAAAAATGACAAAAATGACAAAAAATGACAAAAATGACAAAAATGACAAAAATGACAAAAATGACAAAAATGACAAAAATGACAAAAATGACAAATATGACAAATATGACAAATATGACAAAAATGACAAAAATGACAAAAATGACAAAAATGACAAAAATGACAAAAATGACAAAAATGACAAAAATGACAAAAATGACAAAAATGACAAAAATGACAAAAATGACAAAAATGACAAAAATGACAAAAATGACAAAAATGACAAAAATGACAAAAATGACAAAAATGACAAAAATGACAAAAATGACAAAAATGACAAAAATGACAAAAATGACAAAAATGACAAAAATGACAAAAATGACAAAAATGACAAAAATGACAAAAATGACAAAAATGACAAAAATGACAAAAATGACAAAAATGACAAAAATGACAAAAATGACAAAAATGACAAAAATGACAAAAATGACAAAAATGACAAAAATGACAAAAATGACAAAAATGACAAAAATGACAAAAATGACAATAATGACAAAAATGACAAAAATGACAAAAATGACAAAAATGACAAAAATGACAAAAATGACAAAAATGACAAAAATGACAAAAATGACAAAAATGACAAAAATGACAAAAATGACAAAAATGACAAAAATGACAAAAATGACAAAAATGACAAAAATGACAAAAATGACAAAAATGACAAAAATGACAAAAATGACAAAAATGACAAAAATGACAAAAATGACAAAAATGACAAAAATGACAAAAATGACAAAAATGACAAAAATGACAAAAATGACAAAAATGACAAAAATGACAAAAATGACAAAAATGACAAAAATGACAAAAATGACAAAAATGACAAAAATGACAAAAATGACAAAAATGACAAAAATGACAAAAATGACAAAAATGACAAAAATGACAAAAATGACAAAAATGACAAAAATGACAAAAATGACAAAAATGACAAAAAAGACAAAAATGACAAAAATGACAAAAATGACAAAAATGACAAAAATGACAAAAATGACAAAAATGACAAAAATGACAAAAATGACAATAATGACAAAAATGACAAAAATGACAAAAATTACAAAAATTACAAAAATTACAAAAATGACAAAAAATGACAAAAATGACAAAAATGACAAAAATGAAAAAATGATAAAAATGACAAAAATGACAAATATGACAAATATGACAAATATGACAAATATGACAAATATGACAAATATGACAAAAATGACAAAAATGACAAAAATGACAAAAATGACAAAAATGACAAAAATGACAAAAATGACAAAAATGACAAAAATGACAAAAATGACAAAAATGACAAAAATGACAAAAATGACAAAAATGACAAAAATGACAAAAATGACAAAAATGACAAAAATTACAAAAATGACAAAAATGACAAAAATGACAAAAATGACAAAAATGACAAAAATGACAAAAAATGACAAAAATGACAAAAATGACAAAAATGACAAAAATGACAAAAATGACAAATATGACAAATATGACAAATATGACAAAAATGACAAAAATGACAAAAATGACAAAAATGACAAAAATGACAAAAATGACAAAAATGACAAAAATGACAAAAATGACAAAAATGACAAAAATGACAAAAATGACAAAAATGACAAAAATGACAAAAATGACAAAAATGACAAAAATGACAAAAATGACAAAAATGACAAAAATGACAAAAATGACAAAAATGACAAAAATGACAAAAATGACAAAAATGACAAAAATGACAAAAATGACAAAAATGACAAAAATGACAAAAATGACAAAAATGACAAAAATGACAAAAATGACAAAAATGACAATAATGACAAAAATGACAAAAATGACAAAAATGACAAAAATGACAAAAATGACAAAAATGACAAAAATGACAAAAATGACAAAAATGACAAAAATGACAAAAATGACAAAAATGACAAAAATGACAAAAATGACAAAAATGACAAAAATGACAAAAATGACAAAAATGAAAAAATTACAAAAATGATAAAAATTACGAAAATGATTAAAATGACAGTTAAGTAAAAAATATCAAATGTCAGTTTTTCGATCAATTGCTTGCCAGATAATTAATCCTTAACATGTTTAGCTCTCTTTTTTCGCCGATTGCATTCAAATGTTCTTTCTAATCAACCAGAAACTCAGTGTTATAGGAAGTGCAGACAAAAACCGTTGATGCTTTTTCATACTTTTTTTTTTGCTCAACCATCATTGGCATTCTTATTTGCCTCCATACACCGTCGTCGTTGCGGAAAAGTTCTACCTTCTTTGTTGTCTGGGTAACGAAAGTCTGCTCGACATGATCGCTCACTACCTTGTTTCAGTCGCGGAAACAGCGAAAGAAATAAACCATTACATGGGAAATTCGGTAAACAAACTTATTTAGTCACTCTGCGGGGAAAGACGACGGGCTCTTCCGCTTCATTCCCCGGATAGAGACAATTACATTGTTAGCCATACTCCGACCGGGACGTAACCAGAAGCTAAACAACCATAAAATTACCGCCAGCCACCCTCGCTTTTATCCTCTTACTGGTCCAGGCAATCGGTCTTAGTCAGACGAATTGGTTTTTGATTGCCACCGGTAGTTTGTCCCGTTTAGCTGATTTCCAGGAGCTTCTTGCCAGTCTCGTGTGAAAGTGTCCTTGCAACTGCAACTACTTGCTTCCTTCCGGACCGGCAAATGTGAAAATGGACCAGAACACGGACTGCCGGGGCACGTATTCGATGGTAATTTTTTTTTTGTGTTCTTCAAACGTTGCACTTCAGAGACAACACCGGGTGGTAAAAATGACAGCCACTCGGCTTCATATATGCTGTCCTTGAGTGTGTCCTTGGATTTTCCTTCAGTCATCGAATGTTAACCCCAAGAAGGGTTCTCTTTATGTAATCTCAGTCAGGATCAAACCATCTTTTGAATATTTCAATATCACGAAAAATCATTCCAGAGCACCGACAAAGTTAACTGATCTGAATATTTAAGGATGCTCGCCTTTTGATGTTGAATTTGCTCTCTAAATGGTATTTATGCACGGACATGAAATATTTGCCCAAGCAACACGAGTTGAAAAGTGATACTTTTTTTTCATTGCGAGGCCACCCATCCCAATCCCGGCAAGGCCAACGAGGAAGGTCAATGGTGAATAGTTGGGAAACGGCTGGAAAATGTGAGCTTTTCTGGTAGTTTCTTCCTGTAACTTTAAAATATCATTCATGGAGGTAAACAACTCCGATGAACTCGGCACTAAATGAATTAGGTTTTGCAAATTTTGTTTATTTTTTGATACGAGAAAATCCCTTATGTTAAATAAATATGAGACAGCAGCAGTCATTCCAAAGAAAATAATTCGAAAAAGCTAATCAAGTTTCATAATTATGCTGAGTGCTTGGCAAATAAATGCTATCAAAACTAGTTTTTACCGATTCCAAATAATTTATGAATGAAATGATGATGATTCTTCGTTGGTTTGTTTCAAATATTGTCAAGAAAAATTTGAATTCTTGATGTCATAGACTGAGTATCTTCATAATAATTTCTTGATCTGCCATTTTTAAACCATTCAATTTATATTTGTATAGCGATAGCGATCGAAGGAGGGTGACGAAAGAATGAATTGATATTTGTTCCAGCCGTATTAGTTCTCGTTAAATGCACTACCATGCACTTCTCTCAATTGGGCAATAGTGTATTCTTATTCAGCAGGGCTTAGCACCCATTTAATTTTCTGCATACAAGATGTACAGCATTTTTGTCTACTTATCGTTTTGCGGTTTACAAAATTACAAGATATTAGCATTTCGATCCCTTTGCTGCTGTTTACCACATTTACAAAAAACTGAATTTCAAACAAACCTGAAATGAAGTCGGTCTTTCATTTTTTGGTTTTGACTATTCTTAAGCTTCATTTTTTGGTAACATGACAAGCAGCTAAGAATTTCATGAAAAAAGTTATAACCATTTCAAAATAAAAAATCTGAAAAATTGAAAAATTATTTTAAAATAGCAGACTTTGCTCGCTAGAGCTTTTAATAATTTCATTAAATGTTTTTGCAAATGTTATACAAATCAATAAGTTTCCTGGCTATGCAAAGCAGTTTTTTGAGATTTTTTATTCTCATCCTACGGTTTCACAGCTTTCAAATAAGCAGTCAAAAACGCTAAAATTAAAATAAATTATTTTGAAAACAAAAATTTTGCATAACATGAATATCTTTCCTGGGTTAAAAGTTAAATTTGTGGTTTGTTCACATGAACTGTACTGCAAGAATCAAGGAATATTTATCATTCAAAAATATATTTTTTGGAACTTTCAGGACAGCTCAAGCGATTTTTTTAATTAAAAATTTTGATTTCCCGTACAAATTTCCATACAAAATTAATACTCGTTGCGCTAATTCAGGACTGGATGGATCGCATCCAAAAATTTTATTGCAATTTATGACTGCAAAAACAATTAAAAAAAAAAGTTATGGGAGGTGTAAAAGTTTAAGAATTTGAAATTTTCATACAAAGCTTGCAGCGGTCTTATGCACAGTGGTGTATAAAATTAATAGCTCCCAGGGATAAAGAAATAGACATTTGATGTCTTCAACAAAAACTTTTAGTTTTACATGGATCATATTTTGGTGTAAAAATTGTTGCCGAGGGATCCGATAGCGAGATAAAAATGCTAACTATTTTGTCATGCTTGATGCCTCATACTTTGATGTCTTCGTCATAGTTGTATATCTGATCAAAATACATAATTTTGTCGAATATGTCAAACAGCTTTCACATCACCCTAAAGAGTTACAGTCAAGTAAAAAAATAGCTTGAAAAATCAGTTTTTTGAATCTGGCATGTTGTAGATTGGATAAAATGGTACGCTGTTTTCGAAACAAAGTTTCAACAAGCCAAGATCTATAATTGGCTCATACATTTTGATGGTTTTATAAGTTTCTGAAGCTCTATAGAAAGCATTTAGTGTTTTTTTATTGGCAATTTTGGAAGGCTAACCCATCAAAAACTGCACATTTTCGCAACACCACCTTTTTTGTGATTATTTATGATGATAAGCGGAACCATTTCCATTTATAATTGGCGGGGAAATCTGTGGAACTAATAGAATTTTTAATTATTTGAAAGTTCTTTTTTCTATTTATAAAAATTACATGTTTTACGTAAAGAAACAACTTGGGAAACATTTAGTTTATTGATGAAGTGTTGCATTTTTATCACACATTTTGAATTATTAAACTACATTCTAATTCATTGAAGCTCAAAAAAATTAATGGAACTTATGTGTCAAATTTGGTAGAGCACTAAATTAGTATTCGATATCAGATACTGCCAAACCGGTTTAGTTATATTTCCTTGGGGTACCTCGGACTTTGTAATAAAGACAGAGGATTCAGCAGAACCATATTTTACATCCAATTTACGATCCGTTTGGTAGCTTTAGATCCACGCACACATTCGTTCGGAAAACCCCAATCGATGCAATTTTTTCAGGAGCGCATCGTGGTTTACAGAAATAAACACCGCCGAAATATCGATATACATATATCACATCGATTTGTTTGCATAGATATGCAGAAGGATGTAAAAACCATCAGGTTTGAAGTTTAGAGCGTTTGAGCGTTTAGATACAAATCCATGCCGGTTCTCAGAGAAATGCGAAACTTTTTCAGTACGCACGCCAGTATTCCATCCTGTCCGCCTGGAGTGGAGTTCTTCGAATTTATGATATCCTCTAGAAACATTTCATCGCTAAAAGCAAAAACATCCAGATCTTTTTAGCACATCGATGAACAATCGTGTTACGGTAGATGGCTACTTAACTGAAAAAAACACTTGTGAAGTGCATATAGCAAAAAGATAGCATTTTTCTGGAGTTCACAAATTTCATGAACTGCTTTGGATTGTCCCGAAGCTCACTCTGAGTACAATCCACATGACCGCGAAAGCAAAGTCGATTGTGTTCCAGATCGTCCAAACAAATTAATTTAAAAGTTTCCTCTCAGTAGACTGTAAACACTAAGCTGGGTCGACCGGGGAACACTTAAAAAACTAGCACTTGTTCGAAGTCCACCGTGGGTTTGATTCTACCTCGTTTCAACACTAGAGTGGAGTATTATTTAGCACTAGCGACTTTTCTCCCATTAAATAACTAGCACAGCCGATATGGAATAAATCTTTACCTTTATTCCAAAACTTTATCCGAAAACCGTCCGGGGTAAAAATAATTCTGAATCAAAGGAATCTTCAACCACGGTATACGAAAAGTTCAGATACCGGTATTTCGATAGCAACTTCCCAGTAAGCGCGTCCTCTCAAAAATCGACAGAGAATTCAATAAATTGAGTACACCTAGGTCTTTTTTTACACTGATATACGTACCGCGTAAAAAAAAACCGTGTAAAAAAAAACCGTGTTAATTCCCGAAAACCGTGTAAAAAAAAACCGTGCTAATTGCGGAAAACCGTGTAAAAAAAGACCTTTAAATTTATGCAGCTTTGAAACTTGAAACAATAAGACATGTAACTAGACACTTTAGACCTTAGACCTGACACCTGAGACCTGAGATTTGAGACCTGAAACTTGAGACTTTATACTTAAGACATGAGACCTGAGATCTGAGACTTGCGAACTGGTACCTTAGACTTGAGACCTGACAATTGAGACATGAGACCTGAGACCTGAGACTTTCGACATGACACCTGAGACCTGAGACCTGAGATCTGAGACCTGAGACCTGAGATCTGATACCTGAGACATGAGACCTGAGACCTGAGACCTGAGGCCTGAGACCTGAGACCTGATACCTGAGACATGAGACCTAAGACATGAGACATTAGACCTGAGACCTGAGACACAAAACATGAGACCTGAGACATGAGACATGAGACATGAGACATGAGACCTGAAAAATGAGACCTGAGACATGAGACCTGAGACATTAGACATGAGACATGAGACATGAGACATGAGACATGAGACATGAGACATGAGACATGAGACATGAGACATAAGAAATGAGACATGAGACATGAGAAATGAGACCTGAGACATGAGACCTGAGACATTAGACATGAGACATGAGACATGAGACATGAGACATGAGACATGAGACTTGAGACACGAGACATGAGACATAAGAAATGAGACATGAGACATTAGACATGAGACGTTAGACATGAGACATGAGACATGAGACATGAGACATTAGACCTGAGACATTAGACGTGTGACTTGAGACATGAGACATTAGACATTAGACATGAGACATTAGACATTAGGCATTAGACATGAGACATGAGACATGAGACATGAGACATGAGACATGAGACATGAGACATGAGGCATGGGTCTTAGGTCTCAAGTCTCCGGTCTCAGGTCTAATGTCTCAGGTCTAATGTCTCAGGTCTAATGTCTCAGGTCTAATGTCTCAGGTCTAATGTCTCATGTCTCAGGTCTGATGTCTCAGGTCTCATGTCTCATGTCTCATGTCTTAGGTCCATGTCTCATATCTCATGTCTAATGTCTAATGTCTCATGTATCACGTCTCAGGTCTAATGTCTCATGTCTCAAGTCTCATGTCTAATGTCTCATGTCTAATGTCTCATGTCTCATGTCTCATGTCTCATGTCTCATGTCTAATGTGTAATGTCTAATGTCTAATGTCTAATGTCTAATGTCTAATGTCTAATGGCTAATGTCTAATGTCTAATGTGTAATGTCTCAGGTCTAATGTTTCATGTCTCATGTCTCAAGTCTCAAGTCTCAAGTCTCATGTCTAATGTCTCAGGTCTCATGTCTCATGTCTCATGTCTCATGTCTCATGTCTCATGTCTTATGTCTCATGTCTCAAGTCTCATGTCTAATGTCTGATGTCTGATGTCTAATGTCTCATGTCTCATGTCTCATGTCTAATGTCTAATGTCTCATGTCTCATGTCTCATGTCTCATGTCTCATGTCTCATGTCTCATGTCTCATGTCTCATGTCTAATGTCTAATGTCTAATGTCTAATGTCTAATGTCTAATGGCTAATGTCTAATGTCTAATGTCTAATGTCTCAGGTCTAATGTTTCATGTCTCATGTCTCAAGTCTCAAGTCTCATGTCTAATGTCTCAGGTCTCATGTCTCATGTCTCATGTCTCATGTCTCATGTCTTATGTCTCATGTCTCAAGTCTCATGTCTAATGTCTGATGTCTGATGTCTAATGTCTCATGTCTCATGTCTCATGTCTAATGTCTAATGTCTCATGTCTAATGTCTCATGTCTCATGTCTCATGTCTCATGTCTCATGTCTAATGTGTAATGTCTAATGTCTAATGTCTAATGTCTAATGTCTAATGGCTAATGTCTAATGTCTAATGTCTAATGTCTCAGGTCTAATGTTTCATGTCTCATGTCTCAAGTCTCAAGTCTCAAGTCTCATGTCTAATGTCTCAGGTCTCATGTCTCATGTCTCATGTCTCATGTCTCATGTCTTATGTCTCATGTCTCAAGTCTCATGTCTAATGTCTGATGTCTGATGTCTAATGTCTCATGTCTCATGTCTCATGTCTCATGTCTCATGTCTAATGTCTCATGTCTCATGTCTCATGTCTCATGTCTCATGTCTCATGTCTCATGTCTCATGTCTCATGTCTCATGTCTAATGTTGTAGCGAGTGAGACCCTCGAATGGTAAGTGGCGCAATCTGTGGCCACAACAAAGAATAAACGAAATTTTATGAGTCGGCTGATGTTAATGGCTTAATGCCGAGCACCCCAGAATAGTGGAGAAAATGGGCTACTTACATTGAGCTGCTCACACGGTGATATCGTCGCACGGAATATGCGCCAGGGCATCTTGTTGGCATGCCGATGCGTACCAGCGACCCGAATTCCTCCTTTCTCCTTCCTTTCACGGCACTTGTTCCTTGGGACCCAAATGCCTGGAATCCTCCAAGCGACGTAAGCTGCAGCGTCAGAACCGGAATTACAATAGTCGCACCCAGACAAAGCATTTGCGAGCAGTCTGTGCGTAGAAGTACGGTCCGATGACCTCAAGGCACGATGAGCTTGATCCACTTAATGCACCAATGGGGCACCCGTCAGGCCCACTTTAGATTTCTGCAACACCTTCTCCGGACAATCTTCGATTCCCGCCCAGCACGACGTTCGGTTCGACGACTGCTTGTCGGATTAGGCACCAGCCACTGAATCGGTCAACACCGAGAATTCGGAGGAATGGAAGCGGTCCTCGCTCGACCGAACAAATGGTTTTTTGATCCGATGATGCTGCTCAGTTTCAGCCAACCAGAGATCCGGAGGATGCCCGAATCCAACGTGCCAGATTGTGTTCCGATGCGCCTTTCCACCTTGCCGCTTGATACTCGAATCGCGCCCAGCGCGACGTTCGGTTCGACCACTGCTTATCGGAAGAGGCACCAGCCACTGAATCGGCCAACACCGAGAATTCGGACGAGTGAAAGCGGTCCCCGAACAATTTGTTTTGAGCCGATGATAATGCTCAGTTTCGACCAACCAGGAATCTAAATCGCACAACGACAATTCGAGTGTCGAAAAAACAAAAAACGAGATAAACAGAAAAACCCTGCGACGGAGAGTTCTGTTAGCTTTAGGCTCTTTGCTTCCAAATATTTCACCTACCTCTAGGAGGGTTTTCCGTTTCGCGCTGCTGGCTCAAACTTGGACGCGAGCGGTTGCTCGATGGAGCCGACACGTCGGAATTGCCCTGTAATTGGCGAATGTGGTTAGCTTCTTCGGCGTCAACCTTTTGGTGGCAGTGTACTCACCTCCTAGAGGGTTTTTCCTTCGGGTTTGTCGTCCCGCAACAGCGAAGCAAGAATGGCTGCTTTGCGCCCGTTTTTTAAAATTTGTTGCCGCGCACTTTTCGCAACTCGTGTGGTGCGTTCGAATGAAAAAATAAATGTGCTCGCCTTCGTTCGTTTCCTGACAGCTGTCATCGTCATCATGTGACCGTTGTTGACTTGAAATTTGTGCAGCGTGCCGAAATTTTCTTGACGGCGCTGCCTGCATTATCGATGCACTGTCGTTTTCTGTTCCTAATAGCTCCACACGCTCAATATTATTTCTCATATTCTGGGTGTTTATAGCCAAAATAACTTAATTTTGATCAACAAACGTTACACAACACTACCACAAGAGAGAAGTTTCTTGTGAGCTGAGCGAAGCAAGCTCACAAGAAACTCAAACATCTGTTCAAACCAGGAACGACATAGAGACTATTCAGATCAAGATGTTTATCCTCAAGTATATCTTGAGCGGTACGACGAAGCTAAACTTCAACAAAACTAATACACATGAGCCCACAGCTCACCAGATCGGTTGATCCTTAACGTCCACGAAGCCACAAATACATAACGACAATCCATGTTGCCAGAAGTGATCAGTGAACCAGCCAAGCTGGCGAAGTCGTCTCTATGCCGCCCTAACCACTCTACTACCAAACAGTCTTGTGGTAAACATTCATACGAAATCTAATTTGGTTCAATTGACTAACCAAGAGATCTCACAAAAGGAACTGCAAGATACAAAAGAACAGATTATTAGCTCAATAATATGGAGGCATGTCTATGTCGGTGTTCCTCGGGAAAGGGTGGATTTAGCACCCAAATTGTCATGAGTCCAGATGGAAGTTTTACCGCGCTTCCAATTCGCGTTGCTTTTGAAGGGAAGTGTCATGACAACCCCCTACAACCGAAGACTATCCTCAAAACCCCATGCCTCAAATTTTAATTCACTACCAAAGAATTACTAATCAATACTATGCTCCTTAACATTATGCTCTTATTCTAGACTAAGATAGATCAACATAAGATTATGCTGAAGTTGTTTAATTGTCGATAGCTGTATTGTTTCTTAACATTTTAATCGTTCTCGTTTATGGTGCTTGTACTAAGTCGTAGACGAGGTTTTTTTTTTGACTGCTCTGTGTCCTCTAGTCTTACGTGCTGCACAGTTTGTTGTTGCTGCAAGCTTGTGCTGCGATGGTTCTGCATAGCTCGGTAAACGAATGAGTGCGTCCTGTACGAAGTTTCACAGCCTACACTGAAGTCGATATGGCGGTAGCGGCCGTCATGAAGTCTACCCCTCACAACTTGCAATGCAGTGCTGATTCGTTGGAGTGTCATTTTCGGGAAGTATTTGCGTCGTTTTCTCCTTGACTGATGGCTTTGCTTTGCCGGTTTCTTTTCTGGAAGGGCAAAGTGAAGCGTTCTTGACTAAACGTATTCGGGTGTTGTCGAGTTCGGTGTGTCGTTGCATCAGGCATTTGTCACCTTCGGAACATCGTCACCTTCGGGAGTTGTCGCATTCAGGTGTTGTCGTATTCGGGATTTGTCGCATTCCGGTGTTGTCGTATTCGGGATTTGTCGCATTCGGGATTTGTCGCATTCAGGTGTTGTCGTATTCGGAATTTGTCGCATTCGGGTACTGCTGTCATAATCGGACGTGTTGTCGAATGGGGTGTATCGTCCTATTCGGGGTTTGTTACATGCGTTTGCTGGCTGCATATGTTGTTCAGTGACGAGTATTCTCCGTAGTTTCTATTCGACGCCTTGCTGCCTCGTGCCGTTGGTGGTGTCAAGGGTTTTCACTTTTTCACTAGGACTGCGGAGGTTCTTCACGATTATGCTTGGCATTTCCAGCAATGACTGTTTCTCCGATGAG